>NW_015113705.1:212240-213717 GCF_001443285.1 Poecilia latipinna | reverse complement strand
CCACTGTAGAGAATAGTGGGTGGTGACTCCTTTCTGTACATTTTCTTACTTGTTCATAACAATTCTCACTGACTGTTTGTGTGATATATTGACACAAAAACATCTACAACTTACTAAAAGGAGTGGACCAGTCCACCCCCACTGTTTACATGAGTGGGATGTCCCAAACACACAGTCACTTCACTGTTGGTTTGTTTGCAAAAGATGTTAATTCAATGTTGAATTATGATCACAAAGGCTGCATGTTTGGTTGAGGTCGACAACTGATGGTGGATCAACTATAAAACAACCATTCAATTCTAGCCAATTAACTAAGTTGGCTTAGTTAATTAACACAGTTGAAACTGTGTCATTGAATCAATGTTGTTTTGTGGTTGAAATCTAATGACTGAAATGCTGATGTCTGATCAACATCTGATCAATATTGAATCAATGTCAGCTGTTTTGCCTCACCCCTTCCCCTCCTCTCCTCCTCATCAGAGCTCTGGGTCAGAGCATTTTATTACTGAGCGGGGGTTATCACATTTAAATTAAGCACTGTAGAGGATAGTCAGTGGTGATTCATTTCTGTACATTTTCTTACTTGTTCATAACAATTCTCACTGACTCTGCGTGTGTGATATATTGACACAAAAACATCTACAACTTACTACAAGGAGTGGAGGGGTCCACCCCCACCGTTTACATGAGTGGAATGTCCCAAACACACAGCTGCTTCGCTGTTGGCTTGTTGGCAAAAGATCTTAATTCAATGTTGAATTATCATCACAAAGGTTGCATGTTTGGTTGAGGTCGACAACTGATGGTGGCTCAACTATAACACAACCATTCAATTCTAGCCAATTAACTAACGTTGTAACTGTGTCATTGAATCAATGTTGGTTTGTGGTTGACATCAAATAAATGAAATGCCAACGTCGAATCCAGTGTGTTTCACCACCGGTCCTCCAGGCCCTACAAGTTTTAGGCATTTCCCTAATTCAACACACATGATATTAATTGACGTCTGATTAACGGGGTTTTGCTGAACNGAAAAAACGCAGGACAGTTTGCTTGACGTCAAGGTTTGGGGAAGAACTACCCAGATAGCACACAATGTTAATTCAATGTTGAATTATGATCATAAAGGTTGCATGTATGGTTCAGGTCAACGACAGAAGCTGGATCAACCATCAAACAACCATTCAATTCTAGCCAATTAACATTCATTGATTGAAATGCCACATCGAATCCAGTGTTTTTCAGCACCGGTCCACCAGGCACACTGCCCTGCAAGTTTTAGCCATTTCCCTAATTCAGCACACATGATTTTAATTGACATCTGATTAACAGGGTTTTGCTGAACTGAAAACACGCAGGTCAGTTTGCCTTGAGGACAAGGTTTGGGGAAGAACTAGTAATCTAAATGTTCAATCAATGTAAGCTGTTTTTTGCACCCCTCCACCACCACCATTCAAACACAACACCCAACCCCCTT
>NW_015113705.1:206260-207066 GCF_001443285.1 Poecilia latipinna | reverse complement strand
AAACCCATGTTGTCATTTTTAAACTTTTGTACACAGTTTACCCATGATCTGCCAATAATATAGTGTGTTTAACACCAGTGAAGAAACTTTTATTGGCATGTTATGATGTAGACCTATCAGACGTAAAATGTACATAAATCCTTAGCTTTCATTCAATATAAAATCAACCCAAATCTGCATGTAGATCCACATTCAGATGGTTGATTCAACGTTGATTCCTAACCTATTCAATGTAGAATTAACACAAATATGCAATATGCATGCAGATCCATGTTCAAATGATGATTGAATCAATGTTGATTCCTAACTCATTCAATGTAAAATCAACACAAATATACATGCAGATCCACGTTCAGATGATGGTTGAATCAACACTGATTCTATGTAGAATAAACACAAATATGCATGCAGATCCACAGTTAAATGAGTGTTGGAATAACATTGATTCAATGTAGAATCAACACAAATAAGCATGCAGATCCACGTTCAGATGATTGTTGAATCAACATTGATTCCTAACTGATTCAATGTAATATCAACACAAATAGGCATGTAAGTTGACATACAGATGATGGTTGAATCAACATTGATATAATGTCAGTTATGGTTGAAACCCTACAACCCTATAAGTAACCGACCACTTTCAATGTTGTTTCAATGTCAGCGTTCAATGTTGATTCAGTGTTTCTGGCTGACATTTATTCAATGTTGTTTCAATCATTCTGTGCTATCTGGGCAGGTCCTTCACCGCCCCCCATCAGAGAAGATGTAGGGTAAGAACAAAAACTGGTTCTTAATCAAATCCT
>NW_015113705.1:152671-202593 GCF_001443285.1 Poecilia latipinna | reverse complement strand
TTTACATTTTATTGTAATCAGATGTGGAATATATGACTACACTGCAAATCCTTAAAATCTTACTCAGTCTTTTGATGTACTTTCTAGTGCAAATATAGTAGTACACTTGAAATAAGACAAAACAAACTTCCAGGTAACTTTTCAGCAGGATATATGATTTTGTTTAGAGTCAATTATTCTTTAATAATGATGATCCATTAGCAGATTATTTCACTTTCAACATAAGAAAAATGTCTTGTTTTAAGTGATACATCCTACTTATTTTTTTTTTTTAATTGAATGTGAGTGAAATGTAGGCGTTCTTTTCTTGGCGGTTGTATCTCCACTCTGAGTCTGTTTACCTTAAGGCAGACAATCACAACACACAAGCACATTCTGATTTGAACCTTCTCCACAAACCGTCTTGCATGTTCTCACGGCTGTGAGGCAGGGGGTGCCGGTGGGGTCAGCATAATACAAATGAAGACAGGATGTTGAATATTTATGGTGGTATTTATGGTGTTAGTGCTCTGGTGGAGTAGCTGTAGGGTCTGTCAGGCAGTTCTCCTCATTAGCAGCAACTGAAGCAGACTTGCACAAGCTGCAAGCTGCAGCGGTCAGTCTCTCCTCTTTAGTTGTAGTTTCTTTTGTTTTTGGACTGTTTGGCCTTCTTTAACTTTTCACTCTTTTTTCCCCGTTGTTTTGTAAACCCCCTGACTAAAAACTCTTCTGCTCCAGCGAGAAAGTTTGTGCAAGAAGTGAACAATGTCGTCTGTATTCCTCACCTTATCAAAGACGAGAAAACTTCGGCTGATGTGGGAAGAAGCGCAAAAAGGCTTTTACTCTCTTCCCTGTCAGCAGTTTCTGCTTGAAACCGAGCTCAAAGCGTGGGTTCTGTGAATCATCTGTACACAGGAGTATGGAATGTGGATGACACAAATATCACAGCTTTCTACTGAGAGCAGCTCACCGGGTAACGGGGGAAAACTGTGTAAGCTTTCCACAGCTTTTCTGCATAGTTTCAGAACAATGCAACGCACTGCGTTCTTGCTTTGGCATTTGAAACAGATATAAATTAGCACTCTCTCCCCGGACCACAGAGTGTCTTCTAACTGTTAAGGGATCACACATCCAAGCCTCCCTAGGAAAGCGTACTTGGTTAAAATGGGGGCTCCAACTGATTGTCAAGAGGGGATTCAGAAAGAGCAGTGTGGTTTTGATCCTGGCTGTGGATCAGTGAACCAGATCTTTGCCCACGTAGTGGTGATGATGGAGTCAGACTAGTTGGGTTATTCATGTTTCAATATTCTGTTTTGTGTTTCTGGTTCTAGTGAAGGCTTCTGACAGGGTCTTTTGGGAATTTTGACAGGATGCTATAGCAGTAAGAGGTCCTTGAAAATCCAGAGAAAAATTCATGTCCTCATTCTAGGCACAAGGTTCATCCTGGAATCCACCAGCACGGTCTCTGTTCTCATTTGTGCTTTTTGGAGATGCTGTGGTTGTCTTGGTGCATTCTACCCAGAACCAGAACCAAACATGGAGATCCAGCATTCAGCTTCTATGAGCCACAAATCTGGAACAAGCTTCCAGAAAACAGCTGAAACACTGAATTCATTTAAATCAAGACTTAAAACCCACCAGATTGGAGTGACCTCTGATTAGCAGAAAGTAAAACTTTGGTCATTATATTGACATATTTCCTTGATGATTTTGATAACATTTGACAAAATGTAAAGTTGGCTGCTTGTTTCATAAGTGATGACAATATGTTGGTTTTATGATGTAAAGCCTTGTTGCTGAGATGTGATATACAAATAATATTGACTTGACTTAAAACTATGGGATGGGTTTCTGCCCATCGATCTAGGAATGTTTATAAAGCCATATCCTACCAATTTAAAGCATAAATAACAGCAATTATTCACAAATGGAAAACATTTGAAGGAGTTTCAGACTCTCCATGGAGAGGATGTTCATATAATATTCTATGTAATACGCAGAGAAATGGTAAAAAATAACTACATCTCTGAGTTTTTATGACACATCATGTTAAAGTTCATTAAAAGACAGAAAAATGACTCAAGATTTATTTGTTTGAAGGAGAGAGATCCTTCTCTGGCAGCATGTTTTGGTTTGTAATTTGATCTGAATGAAACATGAGACTTTTGAAAACAATATTTTTCTGACAAGTGGACCAAAATAGAGATGCTTGGCTGTAATGTGCAACTCCATGTTTGGGGGAAAAAAAGAAAACTGTGCACCTTGCAGTTATCCAATCAAATGTGTTCTCCTCTGTTTAACCTAACTCATGTTTTTGCACTGTGGGCGGAAGCCAAAGTCCCAGGAGAGAACCCACACATACACAGGAAGAACATGCTGAAAGACCCCAGGCCTGGATTTAAAAGAGCTGTGCAGAAAGGAAAGGTGTGCAACTCTCAATGAACTGAAACAACAATATGCAGTAGACCCCAAGTTCTTCCACAACATTGTGAAAAGCTGTTTAAGTCAGACAAAAACCCATTACTGAGAGCAAAGGCTGCAAAATGTGGTTCTAGAAACTGGTGAATCATGGTTTTCTCTTTGGCTTAACCTTTGTTTTAATAACTTACAACGGTGTGTAAAATATGTGTGTTTGTACATGTTTAGTTGGAATTAAATCCTTGCAGAACCTGTTCAGAATCAGATCAGATCAAAGAGGGTGTAAGGACTTTTTCTCTCCAGCAGACAGACGTCCCACAGCAGCAGACCTGGCAGTGGAAGGGCAGCTTCAGCTCGGTGACAGGGTGGCTGCGCTTCCAGTTGGAAGGCCGGGTTTCACCTTGGAGCATGCCAAGGTCGTCCTTGGACAAGAATCTGTTTCCCCACTGATCACAATATGTTACAACCAAAACACTTTTACTGATTTAATTATTCAGCAAAATTATGCACTGAAAAGTGTATCAGTGTATAATGTCACATAATGTGTTAATGTCGCTAACTGAGAATGTTCTGTTTTGGAAGTGAAACTAAGCATTACATCCCTGTGGGCGGGTGAGAGAAACGTTCCAAAGGTTTTAATATGTGTTTGAAAGAACAAGTTGAACGTAAAGAGAAAAGCATGAGCACAACATGGCCAGCATGGCAAATATCTGAAAAAGCAATTAATAAATAATTAACTCTGGTCACATTGAACTTGTTTGAAAAGAATGCAGACTTTGTTCTGAGTACATTTATCCACATTATGAACTAAAGTCACATCTGTTGCTTTTTTTCTAGAACCTTCTTATCTTCTTGGCTGTTTTTGTCTGCTTTTCCACTGTACAGGTACTTTTGTAGATTCCATCACCTGATTCTCTTATAGGATATCTGCATCTATGCCAGTTTTCTGAAACAAAAAAAAAAATACTGTTTCACCCGAAAGATGTTAAAACTGTTCGTTCTTCAAAGGAAGTTGTTTTTAACAAAAGTTCATTCATGTAATAATGTCTCAATTCATTTACTTTCAAAACTCTGAGTCTGGAAATATGTTGAAATCACTCTTGTTACTGATTAGTTAATGGACAATGAAACATAACAGCATCCGCTTCTTTGTCTAAATTATCCTGTCGCCTGCAAAACTCCCTAGACAGCAATACCATTTTCTGGTATTGCAGCAGGCACTGGAGAACAATTCCAGCTGTAGCTCTGCAATATTCCTCCACAGATAAAAAAATAAAATAAAAAATAAGAATGAAAAGTTTGGAACTCACAAAATTAAAAACTATCTTTCACACAAAGCACACGCTTGTCTGACTGTAAAGACATTTGTCAGCTGCTCATGGTACAGCAATCTGGTAATTTGGTGCTACATCAAAATTTGAAGCAGGGCTGTCACAATCCCCTCAGCCCATGCAGCAGAGGCAAACATCCCCCTTCATGCATGCATGCTGTGTCAGTAATGGAAACTAATATTTATGCAGACTTGGAAACCTTGAGGGGCAAAAAGAAAAAAAAAAAAAAAAAAAAATATATATATATATATATGTGTGTGTGTGTGTGTGTGTAATTCAAACGTTTCATAATAAATTTTGTCGAATGGCGTCAGAATGCATTACTAAAATACCTCAGAGATGGAAATGGTCTGTTGCTGCTTTGCATATTTACTGCTTCCCACAGCAGGTGCTGCTGCTGCTGCTGCTGCAGAGTGATTTGCAACAACCTGCTTTTCTACAATTAGCATAAAAGTTTGAGTTGTGTGCTCCTCATTCAGGATAATTAGACTTCTTGGTAATTTAATGTAAATTACAGTTTTTGTTAAAATTATATCTTCATTAAGTTTTCATTACTTGTCACATCTACCTAATGAAGCTGCTCATTATGTTGTTTATTTATATCCTTCACCGGCTCTTGGAGAATGGAAAAGCTCACAAGAGCCCTTGACCTACATCACGTTTTTCTGCCGGCGTTCTTCTCAGTGCTCTGTCTGGTTTATCTGCCTTCCAGTATGTGTCTTGCATCCTGTCGGAATAACAACACAAGAAATTCACAAGATCAACTCATAAATAAAAACAGGAGAGCCATGATTGCTATATATATATATATATATATATATATATATATATATATATATATATGTCCACTCCAGCCTGGCTCCCTGAAACTATCAACTGGGCTGCCCCTTGGCATCAACAAAAGCCATGAAGTGTTTGTGATAACTGGTGATTTGAAGCATCTTAGTTGACGTCTAAGCTTGAATTGTTTGGGAACCCAAAGGTGATTGAGTTTAACTTTGTAGACTTACATCTTGACTTTCTATGACTCAAGCCCTAAATAATTAGAAATTGCTGTGTAACTCTTTCCAGGCTGATACCTGGGGATTGAAGTGTTGTGCTGCTTTTCAGGGTTTAACATCATATTGCCAGAAGAGATTTCTTGATTCTGCAGGTGTAGTATGAGTACTGAAACTGAACTCTCCTTTCCAATACTGTATGCTAAATCAGAGTAAACTCATGATTTACCAAGACTACCCAGACTACAATTGCCAAAGGTCTGAATAGGCACCAGCCCAACTTTGTCCCTGTAAGGATAAACAGCTACAATAGCTGGACGGATATAATAGAGGAAATCCTCTAAAATGTGCCCTTTGTATTTCCTAAGGTCATCTTCATCTAATTTTGTCCTTCCATTTTCTTTACACCCTTGTCCCTTAGTAGGGTCAGGAGGGTTGCTGGTGCCTATCTCCAGCTAACGGTCCGGGCGAGAGGCAGGGTCACCCTGGACAGGTCGCCAGTCTGTCACAGGGCAACACAGAGACACACAACCATACACACACATTCACACCTAGGGTCAATTTGGAGAGGCCAATTAACCTGACAGTCATGTGTTTGGACTGTGGGAGGAATCCGGAGTACCCGGAGAAAACCCACGCATGCACAGGAAGAACATGCAAACTCCATGCAGAAAGACCGGGGCCAGGAATTGAACCCAGAACCTTCTTGCTGCAAGGCAACAGCTCTACCAACTGCACCACTGTGCAGCCCATCTAATTTTTTTTTAATCTTTTTTTTATTATCTTAAATATGTGTGACAAAGTATCAAAAACAAAAAAAATCTGCAAGGGCAGATACTACAAAGCGCTGGCACATCTGGAAACCAAAGAGAAAATGTCTTGACATTATCAGCACACACTCAAACCAGTGAGTGAAGGTCAGCAGAAACAGAGGACACCTCACAGTCACATTAGACAGCATTATCAGCCCATGTGGAGTTTGATGGGGTCATACGTGGACAGAGATAGTTACATCATCTGGGGTGAGGAGATGTTCCACTTGCTCACTGTAGATTGTTTTATTATAGCATCTTAATTTTGTTCAGCAAAATTTGTGCACAGAATGTGAGTGTTGTACCAGAAGTACAAATACATGGACCCCAGTACTCCGAAACACTGAGATGGCCATGCTTCTGATTGTTCTGTCAAGAAAACAAAGCTTGTTTACTCAAGAAAATGATGTAAACTTTGTTTCTTTAAGATCACAGAACAGCTAGTTCAGTCATTTAGACATAATTACATATTACGGCAAGATGAGTCAAACAGACCCGTCACAATAACGACTCACAGAGAGTAAAATAATTATATTTGGTTTAGGTAACCAAATATTATCGTGGCAAAACAAGTTCTATTATCTTATTAAGCCCACAGTGTTAATTTAGTTAGCACAGGAAAAAAAAAAATACATACATAAACTTATTATTATTGCAATAAAACAAGTTACATCATGTTGAGCTCATGATTTCATGACAAAACAAGATGCTATCTTGACACAAGACTTCTGAACCACTGCCACACTAAAACCAGGACAGTCGTTTCAAAATAATGACATATTTTGACAGAACAAACTTTAAATGAGAGTTAAACTGTCATCACAACAAAACAAGCTTCATTATCTGGAGACAATTAGAAAACAAGATCTTATCCTGTCAAAACAACCCTAAATGTGTAAAAATAATTACAATTAAATATGTGAACAAATACGGTGTTATGTTGAGGTATTTCAGTTGAAAACTTATAACTTAAAAAAAAGTTTTAATATTAACAAAACCGAGTCACTTTCCTTGAGATAATAAAATAATAAAAACAATATGAAGAGAAAAAAGCTGCCCAAAACAAACTGGCATTTAGAAATGAGTTAATTGAGCCATTATCACAACAAAACAACCTTCATTATCAATTGTTTCCAGAGTGACTAAAACAAAACAGACAGAAGTGACTCACTTTGTTTAATGGATGACAACTGAGCAAACAAATGCAAGGGAGTTGGAATCTGATCCAAACCAGTTTTAGTGATTGTAATGACAAGAGAAGTTGCAAGAATATCCATTAGAACTTTTCTTAAAGTTGATTTAAAAGGTAAATATGTTTGTGTGTCAGTCCAAGGACAGGAAAATAAACCTCCAGTTAAAGAATCTCCACCCTAATAAAGTAAAGCTTTTCTCTATGTCTTTATTTTTCAGGGGACTAAATGTTATCCTGGCTCTTTAGTACTTAAACAGAAAGCAGTTGGACCTCTTCTTGTTTCCTAACAATGATTACACTGACAGGGTCATTAGGGTCCACCATCTCAGAATGTCTAAAAAGATTTATTTTATTTTTTTTAATGACAGTGTTCAAAACATTAAACAAAATAAAGAGTAGGGCATGTGACCTTAAATTGCATTTTACTTGCCTGAGCTGCCCTATTTGTTTGAATTTTCTGACTAGAAAAAAGCTAAAAAAAACAACTTCCTGTATTTCTCGTTGCTGGATTGTGACTCCTAAACATATTGTCTTTGATACTGTATTTTTCTGTTTTAAACAGTGAAATCATTCAATTCTTGAGTGATCAGTTTTGAAAAATCTTTTTAAATGACGACAGCAAAACTGAACTAAAAGCATTTTTGATGCAGTTTGATGCAGTTTAATAGTTGAACACATTTGAGCTGTTGAGTGATTTTTTTGGTATATCCATTTTTTTCTGTAGTAGCGGATTCAACAATTATTTGTTGAGTTGACATTTCCTGTTTTAGGGACTGCAGGCTTGCTGCAGGGTGTCACCGAGCTTGTTGGTGAGCATGTGGGCTGCTCCCGTCCTCTGGCTGTCTTTTCGAATAAGGATGAAAGTGAAATTATTCCTTAAGCGATGCTGACGTTTGCACCTCGTTGCTATCTTATCCGTGCACACAGATGCTTTTTAGCCACTCGGGGAGGAAATGGGGGGACGCCTCAACAAAAGCAAACATGAAGCATCACCAACATTTCTACAGAAGTTCACTCAGTTCACCAGTTATTTTTCTGGTGATGATTTAGTGCACAAGTGAGGGATCGAGCTGCATGCATTTTTTTTAGCATGGTTTTCACCAGTGAGCACAGAAGCTTTATCCATACCGGATTAGAAGGTCTCTCAAATCTTCCATACAGTCTCCCTGATGTGCAGCAGAGAAAGATATTCAGAGCAGAGCACATTTTTATCATGCGTTTCTCTGTGTGATAGTTTTCACATTTTTAGCGTCTCAGCAGACGCCGTCTCAGCGGACAGAAGAAGCAGCTGGGAGTGCATGATTCACAGTATGTGCAGTTAAAATTGGAAAATTTCCTCTTGGCTCATTCTCTCTGGGAATTTTGATGAAACAAACAAGGAAAAGAAAAAAAGTTATTTATTTAAGAAAGTGCAGGAGATGTGAAGCGCAAACGCTGAGAATTAAAGAAGCAATGAAAAAGAACAAACATATACAAAACCCATTTATCAAAATTAAGCTTCCTCTTCTCCACAGTCTGATTCATTTAAAATGCTCTCAGTCACAGTTGTTGATTTAAGACTAGACACAATAATATCAGCTGTTCAAAACCCTTAGGATAATTGCCAGCAATTCACCAACAGAAGTGACTTTTTTTTCATGAGAAAGATACTATTAAAAACGTTAGGATGGGACTGATAATATCCAATTACAACGTTTGTTTTTGGAACTGAATTGTTTAGAATCTTTTTGTCTCACTTCAAATCTTTCAAGAGAGCCAAACATCGGCCATTTATGTTCCACACGATCATAATGTGATGGTTCTTCCCTGTTCATAGACTGTTACACTGACTTACACCCCACACAATATTTCCTTACTTAGTATAGTACAAAATGTGACTGTCTTCAATAAAAATTAATTTCTGCTATTTGTTAATTAATGCATTTCAGATTGTTGTGCTGATATTTACAACATATGTTTGTTAATTACCAGCAGTAATCAAGTCGACATGTTTCTGGACCCAGAACAACCTGCTCTACACAACAATGGCTGTGGTGACAATGAAATGTCCCTCTATGGAAGTCAACCTGGGTCTCTTTTGGGAAGCAGTCAGAATTCTGACTCAGCAGTTCATCACATGGTAAGTGTGGAAGTCATTATGTCTGTATTTCCATTCCACTGTGAAACATTAACTTTACATGTGGGATAATTGGCTGGATTACTAGATAGTAGAGCTAACAGGAAAACAAATGTATTGAGAAAGATGTCAGAAATTAAGGAGATTACAGTTATTATTATAGTAGCCAGGAATATTCCTGCTTTTTGGATTTGAAACAAGGTGCTAACATACATTGACAAAAGACATGACTATTTCTTGCTGCATGACATTTAATTAGACTAAATATTTTGTGCTTTAGGCCAGTTAGGATTACATATGGAAGGTTTGATACATGGCACTAAAACTATTTGGATATGTTTTACTACTTTATTCAAATTTAAAAGTTTACATAAATGTCCTTAGTTTTCAGTAGTATTGCTTTCAACTTGTATGATTTTGGTCAAACATTTCCGGGTTCTTTCAGAGCATTTGTACAAAAAGTCCTCACAGCAGTTTGCTGTAAATTTGCCATATTCCTCATCACAGAACTTCTTGTGAGGAAGAATTTCCTAAACTCAGTCATGTTGAGTTTAAGGCTTATGATGCCTACTGTAAAACATTGACAGTAGAAATCACACTGTCAGTTTCTTTCCTTGTTCTACCAACATTGTTGTGAAGTGCACCGGTCCCTCCTGCAGCAAAACATCACCACAACACAATGCTGTCACATTTTACCTCTCAGACAGGATGGTGTTCACACACTTTTAGCTTTCCCTTTTATTTCGTAACTTTTTCCTAAAAATGTAAGGATGACATGGGTTTTATGACTTTAACTTTAGTTTCATCAGAACAGGGAACTTTGTAGTAATACATTTTCATTCTTTGTAGTAATAAATGTGCTAAGTGATTTTACACCCAACAGGAAGCTTAATGTCAACATTTTTTCTTACTGTTCTTGACTGGTTTTAAGGAATAATTCTTTACTCCAAATATTTCATGAGCCCCTCCCATGTCCTTTCCATTTCCATTCCCAATTATGATTCTAAAAAAAATCATGCTGTACATTCCCATAAGTTCCAACCTCTTGCACCAGTGAACAAATGAATTTGTCACTATTTATAGAATCCCACTTGCAGCAGAATTCTCTTCCCTGTAGTCCATCTGTTTACTCAGTGTTTCTGCACATCATTATGCCAAAACATGGATAAATATGCTGACAAGAGCAGAGGAAATTCAGCTTAAAAATGCTAATAATGCAGTTGTGACAAGCTGCAGAAAGATGGGTGGATGGATGGATGGGCAGACATGCAAGTTTAATGAAAGGTGTGTTTAATACCTGCTTAAAGATTGTCTGATTTTCATAGCTTTAATCAATCATATTTTTGAATATGACCACATATGTATGTGTACATTTTTTTTTACTTGTTTTCATTTGGAGAAACAGTTCAGCTGCAGGTGTATGACATTCCTTCCTGCTTGGTTCATGGTTTAAAAGACAGGGAAACTGTAATGGCGTGACTTACGATGACCCAATTTAGCTGTAACGAGGTAACATCTGTGAGCCCGCCAGAGGGTTTCTGTTTTTAGGTCTGACCTCTGAAACCCTGGGATATGATGCATCAGTTCACCATGGTGCATGTTTCTTACTTTTGTCATAACAGATGTCTGGAGCCTCGAGCAAAGAATGAGCCAGAATAGAGCCCTACTGGCAGAATCACCTTCAATTTACAGACTTCAGGAAACACGAGGGCAACTGTAAGCTGCAGTTTTATTGTTGTCTGTTCGCCATGGAGTACCTGGGAGGAGAACAATCTACAAAGGCAAGTGTGAGTTGGACAATGGGCTTAACGATTGATATTTTGTTTTGTTTGCAGTAGAAGCTGCATTACATTGCAGTGCTTAGCATGACAGGTCAACAGTTCAAATCTCAGTTGGGTTCTCTCTCATTATTGCTAAAATAACTGTTTTGTGAGAAACAATTTTCAGTCCCTTTTTGTCCATGACACTGAAAAATTGCATATTATCTCACCTGTTTTAGCCATAAAATTCATTAAATTCAGAAGTCTTTGGAGAGCCAAACTAATCTGCTATTTTTCCCCACATATACAAGTCTAGAAAGTATGAGACAATGCAAAACAAATTTGGTCTCGAAACAGCTGAATCTGCAAAGAAAGTATGAACGCTTCTGTGGAGCTGCCCCTCTGTCCTCAATATAGTTAATGAAATTATATCTGACAAGAAAAGTCCCACAGGTATTCACAATGCATACATTTCTGGGTATGTATGATTGTCTAGAAGTTTCTCTGGGAGTGAGCTCAGGTGTTGAATCTCAGGAGACACTCGTGAGCCTTTGAAAACGTCCTGCCTCGTTCTTCTTGCATCGCTTATGGGAATATTTTGCACTGTATATGTGTGGAGAACACATAAATCAATTGTCAAAGAAAGCCAGAGATTATGCATGTCACTGAGTTGCATAGTTATGTCTTTGATTGTTGCCAATTCAAATGGTTTGATGCCATTACTGTGGTATATTAGCACTTGAAGTCTCTGGGTTTAAAGAAAGTAATAGAATATTCTTAGTGGACTGAATGTTTCAGTGGTTGACAGAGATTTCTAAAGTATCTCAATCTTTGGAGGAAAATTGATTTAATTTTCTAGTGTTTTACCTCCAATACTGTGGATGATAAGTTTTGTGATGAAGTTGGTTTCTGAGCATAACGTCAATCGATCCTATAGAAGTGTTATATTCCATCATTACAGGGATATATTTTAGATATACAAATATCCATATTTCAATTAGGCTAAAAGTAGTTCAGTTTAGTTCACTGATACAATTGCCCAGGAGTTCTGATGCATTGCCTAGCAACTAGATCCATCTCATGGCAAAGTAGAAATCAATATGATATGAGGATATAAAACGTCAAAGGAGGAGGAAGCATTATCACATAACATTCCAGTTTTTGCCAAGACAAATACTATCACTGTGTTGTTGCTACATACTGTATAAACTGTCAGCTGTTGTTTCTTTGGCCTTTCTACTTCTGTGTTTTTAGTTAGTGTGTATTACTCATACTTTCTTACAGCTTTGTCTGTTTTTAGAGTGGTATTTTGCAGGTTTCCTGAAGATTGTATTTATTACACATCATCTCCACACAAATAGATATTCTGCCAGTGAGTTGATTCAAAACAGGCATTTATGAGATGCTGTGGTGGTGCAGAGGTAAAACTCAACCCGTGTATGGAGGCCTTAGTCCTCAGCGTGACTGTCACATGTTCGAGTCCTGATGACCTTTGCCACATGTCTTCCCCCTCTCTCATTACCCATTTTCCTGTCTGACCACTCAAATGCTGAAAGAGTCAGTAAAGCCTAAAAAAAGCAGACATTTATGGCAATGACTGCACTGTTTTTATGTAATCTTTGTTGTGTGACTATTAACCATTGTTTTTCGGTTTAGTTTCACTGGCCTAAGCAATATCTGATTACTGCCAGACTTGTATACTCATGAAAGGTCCCAAAGAGAAGCTACAGAGCTAAAAGGAAAATAAATAAATAAATAAAATAACCATCAGGCTCCAATCAAAGAAAAATGAATAGCTGTTGAGAAACAAAGCAGTTGACATTTCTTAGTCTGGAAGAGCTTTCAAATCCATCTCTAGGGCTTTTATACTCCAGTAAACCACAATTAGAACCATTTTTCACAACTGGAGAAAAAAATAGACTCCAACCTATTAACTGTACTCCAAGAGCACATCGATGATTCACCCAGAACATCATTTAAAGCCCCTCCGACCACATTTTAGTTGCCTCACATGCTTCTGGAAAGGTCAAATGCCAAGAAAGAGATGAGCTATGAAATACAGAGGTGGCACCATCAGTTTGTCACGATGCTTTACTGCAGGAGGGACTGGTGCAACTTACAAACTACCCATCACCACAAGGAAAGACATCAGACAAGAGATTAAAGCTTTGGGACTAAAGAGTTTTCCAAAAAGATAATCATGTCCAGTGCTGAGTGCAAATAGTGTATATTACATGGAGATACTTTTCAATAGGCAACATTTGTACATTTTCAGAAAAAAATGAATTTAAGGATTTAGAATACCTCTAATCAGTTCTTACATTGATAGAAATACTTGTTTGAAACTAGTAACTCATGCACAATTTAACTAGATCAGAGATCTGCAACCTCAACTGTGACTAATTGTATCAATAGGTTGCATGAATATGTGTTTTTTTTTTTTACGTGTCTCCCTACAAAAAAATAAATACCACCACCTTGAAGAAAATATTTCAGTCTAAAAAACACTTTGGTCTTTAACTTGAAAAATCTAAAACAAATGTCCTACATAGCAGCTGTCATGATGTGTGATTGGATGAGGTGAGGCAGATGCAGCAGACCCAGGCTTTAGGGAATGAAATGATGATTTTAATGATAATACAGTACAGAGAGAGCAGAAGGCTAAGGCTCGTCGACTGGAATCAAGACAGAGAGCCAGACTAGACGACTAGACACCATAAGACCAGACAAGGACCCAACAAAGAACAAGGAACAAAGCTGGGTTTATTAAATACACAGGGAGACAATCAGGAGAAACAAGGGACAGCTGGGGACAGTCAAGGGATATACATGACAACACAGAGACTCAATTAACTGAAACCTAAATTAACACATAGAAAAAACTAAAACCTTACAGTAGCTTCTCTTTTCAAAGCATTATGTATCTTTTGTGGCTCTGAGCAAGTTTTTCTTTTAGCTGGACTGAAGTCAAAAGTGTCATTGGGAAGTAAAGGTTGCTAATGCAGATCTAGTTAATGAGTTTTAGGTTTTTCAGTGAAATACAATGAAAGTTCTTCACCATATTGTTTCCATTCTTCAAAACTACCACAGAAAGGACTGAAAAAGCCAACAAAATATTTTTACAAGATGTTTGTGTGATCTTAGTTTGCATTTGCAAAACCTGTCTTGGAACACAATCTTTTCTTTTCTTTTTTTTTTTTTTCTGTACTGATTTTGTTCCAGGTCAAGCGGGTAGCTTAATTGGCTGACTTTGTTTGCTTTGCTGCTGACAGACTGCTGTGTTTCCTTCACACACGAAAGAAGAAAGAACTTGAACTTGACTGCTCAGCCTCTTCTTGCTGCTTCGGTCTGACTGATAGAGAGCAGCAAAGCGTTTTGTACCTGTGGAGGTCTGACGTCGGCTTGCTTCAGTGTGGTTAAATCCACAGGGTTAATAAGCATCACAGGGGCGCTCCTGGAGGAGAAATGGGAATCAATAACCTGACAGAAGGCATTCAGCACAAAACAAGGTGTATACTGGCAATGGTGCAGCTGAGCTTATTGAAGCTGAAGTGTTTTATTTCAAGTCCTGACATGCTGCTCTATAGCTTACCTCCAATTAAGGCCACCGGCCCGCTTCACCTCTGACCTGTGCTAGATGAATATAGCAGAATGTGTCTGCACACATCAGATGATGCTACGACCAGCATTAGGATTGAGGAGTTAGGTTTCCACACCCCACATATCAGTGGTGATGTGTTTTTCATCCGCCAGCCTTGGAGGTTCTTGATGCCATTCGCATTGGTGAATCTCAGATAATCCCTATGGTTTTACAAGTATTTCATAAATGTATCTATTTTTCATTTTTTTTTTTAATTCCAGAATTAGTCACTGACTCATCCACCGACCTCTCTTTTGGAACACTTTACTGGGTGTGGACACTTTTTTTGCTTTCATCACTGCACTAATTCCTTATTGCGGGGAATCAACAAGTCAAAAACTTTCATCAGAGATGCAAGACTGTATATTTGCCAGCTCTGTACAGGCTAATCAAGTCCTTCCACACCAAACACCATCATGAATTGATGGACCATGTTTTGTGTATTTTGTGCTGGCCTGATTCAGACCACACTTAAAATATTCCCACTAATGTGAGAAAATAACTCTTAAAATATAATACCAAAGCAGTAAGAATTAATGTCAATGGAACTAAAGAGCTGACACCAGCGACTAAAATGTCAGTAGTCATAGTAGTTTAGTAGATGTTACTTGACACAATGTAATCAGGTAAGTCTCCTTCTCTCACTAAAAGGCAAAACCAAATTTCTTTACATTTAGACAGAGAGGTGTCATTTGTCAGTCTGTGGAAGATCTCCACTGCTCTAAAATGCAGTGATAGCATGTTTATATCCCTGCATCAAAAACTTTGCGTTGATCTGGATGATTTAAGGCTCGGATGCAGCCCTGCCCCAATGGAACCCCCTATGTGTTTCCATTAATCATAAAATTGCGCACACTAGAATTACGACAATACATTTGCTTTATAGAAACAGGGCAATTCAGAAAAAACGCAAGTTTTTTTCATAAAAAGTTTTTGCACTATGATGAGGTGGTTTCTCTGTTGCATCAAAATTAGTGTAAACTGCAAGACGACAATGGAGACATTTTGCTACTATTGGCAGAAATGATGAACAAGACAACAGGAAGTGGTAGGAGGAAAATGGTGCAGCATGTTTTTTAATGACTTATCACATAAACAAGCTTATTCATGTGACTTTAATTGTGTTTTTTCAACATTAGTGGAATACTGATGAAGTTTTGAGCACACTTGTTATGGAAACACATAATGCTCTGCACGCAATTTATTGAGCCTATCAGAAAACAATGAAGTTTTGAGGTACATGAACTTGAACTCTGCTCAACATGCATCGCAGCATCTACTTGCCTGCTGTTATTTTACATGGCTTACCTCTTAGTGTAGAGTTTCTGTTGTTCTTATGAGGGTACTAATCTCAATTTCAATTTATTTTGTACTCCTGCACCTATTTCCATTGGCCTCTACTGAAAAAAAAAATAAATAAATATGCAGAGATATTTGTAAAAATGACTGCCTCCAAGTCATGGCTGAGAAGAAATAACTGGCACAATCTTGTTAGATCCTGCCACTGGGGAATCTTCAGATGTCACTTTAGAGACTCTACAGTGTCCCTTTTAACGCTTTTCCACCAAAGCAGACCAGAAAACTGACCAGAACCAGTTCTAGAACGGGAGTTTTTTCTGTGGAAACAAGCTGAGTGTGGGTTTTCTTCTACAGCCGAATACCTCCATGAAGAGAAGACTGATGAAGTAATGAACAGAGACAATAAATCAATATTAGACTAGTACTTTCATAGTTAACTTGGTTTCTAGAAAAAGTTACCATGGTGATAGAGCCTGATAAGAGCTGAAACAACTTTCTTAAAATTGAAAGGATGATGGACTGGCGACCTTGCAGAGGTGCCTACTCTGCCATGACCTAGCAAGAACAAGCAGGTATAGACAATGCAGGTGACAGTTTACATTATTTTTCTTATATAACTGCACAATGATTTGTTGGTTGTCAAGGTGACATGTAAACATGACATAGAAAATGACATAGATATGAGATTTAAAAAATAATGAAAACAGACAGAAACATAGTTGGCATAAATGAAACACATCCATGTTAATAAGAGCATGCTTCATTTCTCTTATGGTAAGTCATAATGAAAGGTGTATAATCAAAGCAAAATGGTTGCTGTAAATATTTATTTCTAGCAAACAGTAGAGGGAAACTCTTATTTTTATTATTATTATTATTATTATTAAATACAGACATCTACAGGTTACAGTCATCATCCCAGCCATCTGTTATTAATGCACCTTTTTCTCATCTTTTTTAAATGCATTGAAAGTCTCAGGCTGCAGGATGAAATGGAAAACTTTTGTTTGCGTTGCTGTAATTACATTATAGGAGGGAGATGTTTGAATATGAACTTCTAGTCACATGTGTGCGCACACGCACAAATGATTCCTTTCCTATAAAAAAAATATTGGTATTAAGATTTGCTTTAGTAAATGAAGGCTCTAAGGTGACAAAAATGAAAGACTTTGTCAGCGTTGTCAGCAATAAAATTGAGATGGACAGGAGAGAGAAACATAAGGTCTCTTTGATAGTTGAAAGACTGATGACTAAACTCAGACTCTGTCCACCGTAACAAGGATATTTTGCAAGGCAAGCTTTTTCTGTATTTTCTTATCTAAATGCAAATACTTTTAAAACTTTGCAATATGGCATCACTAACTGCTTCTATAACATTCAGCCCTGAGACACATGGTTTCCTTTTTTAGAGTGGTATGATGTGAAGGAGTTAAAGTTAATGGCAAATGAGCTGATTTTTTATAGAACCTTTCCAGTCATTTCAGCCACTCAAACCACTTTACATAGGAACCATATTTGCCCAGTCTCACTCACAGACTCATACATTCATACACCGATATATAGATTGGTAGTTAACTCCTGGTTGCCTTGCTCAGAGGCACATCTGTGGTTTAGCATTTCATAGCTGCTAAGGGAGGTAGTCACAGGGAGAGATGGGGAGTAGGTGTGAAGTGGAGTGAATGGTTTTTGCTTATCATTCCATAATAGTAAACAAACCATTTTGCACTGCAAGCATTTTGCCTTTTTGACATTTATTTAAATGTTTTAAATGATGTAATGTTTCTGTTATGTAATTTGCAACTATATTAAAACAAAATAACATCGTTTTGAAAAATGGAAGTTGTTTAGCGTCATTTACTGTTTGGTTCCTTTTTTGTGTCAGGATCTATGTGCGGTCAGTATGAACTACCAGTCTGTTGTAGCAATGCACCAATCAGTTGGCCATTGATTAGTGCAGTTTCCTTTATTATGCTCTAGAGACTTAGTAGCAGCTCAAGTATTGAAACATCCCATTTTATTTTTGGAATATTAAAAGCATCCAAATGCCCACTTTCCTATCCATACACCAAACACTTTGACTTCAGTAAAAGTAACAGATTTCTTCATTTGATGTTTTGATATGCAAACAGGTACCAGTGCTAACAGAATCCGGACCACATACATACATTTATTTGTTGAATTAAAGCAGAGTTCACAAAAGTAAACCGAATAAACTTAAACAGGAACTTATTTAACTAGCTGACCTTCCCTCTGCTTATACAAGATGTGCTTAGGATTTACTCAAAAGTGGAAATGTAACTTCAGAAACGCATGAAAAACGGATCTGTGAACATCCAGAAAGAAGACATTTGCTTTTATGGCACCTTAATCACAAACCTATTAAGTAAGTGGTTAAAGTGATAGATGAAAAGATTTTTATGCTCCGTTGAGCTGATCAGTTAAAATTTAATGGCATATTCACACTCACACTCCGTCCTCATTCAGATTCGTGCTGAAAAGAAGTCGGAACGCAGACGACAGAAGTGAGGAGACGAGGTAGTGGGGGCAGAGGGCCTTGTATGTCTCATTTGGGCACTGTCGCTTGATTAATGTGGCTCTTCTTTTCAGAGTGGGTATTCACTGCGCATTTTGATGAGCCAATCAGATTTCCTCTGCTGGGTTATTTCTACAGCAAAATGAATGAATGCACTTTTTATTGGCTCTATTGTTTTAAAGATGGATTGCATACTGTGGCGTGAGGAAATTGAATACATTAAGGATCAAGTTTTAACAACTTTATGGAAGTTTTGCAAGATTTGCTTTTACCAAATATGTCAAACATTGATAAATTACATTAATATATTTGTGTTAAAGTTTTTATGCTATTGAATGAAATTTAATCTTGAGTAAATGGATGGGAAATTCATTATCCTGTACTAATTAAAAGCAAACAACTTGCTCTAGTGTTGGCTTGGTTTTAACTTACATCCATCGATCTTATAGTAGTTATTCAGCAGTAGGTTGTTGGAAGGGAAAAGCATATATACATAAAGACTCTATAACTCCTCAACACAACTCCAGATGTCCTCCAGCACATTCCAAGTGTTGGATCTGCACCAATGCCTCCACCCTGTGGGACGTTTCCAAAATACCTCCTTAAGAAAATGTTCAAAAGTCAGAGGACATGAACTCCAGACTGACCGTAAAAGACAGCTGCTGGTGTTTTACCAGGAGAGATCACAGATCTGGCATATTTTGAAGCTGCTTCTCCTTTTTCAGTTTGGCTTTCTGTCTTCCTATTGTGGAGAATTATCCGTTCTCCATGCTGAGTTCTTGATGTAGGAGGTTACAGAAGAGTCAGTGAGTTGAATTCATGAATTTAATTTATTAATACCAAAATACAGCTGGTCCATTATGACCTGCTACCTTTAAGAGCTAACTGTCAAAATGGCATCCCACAAGAGTTTCCCATTCCCTTTGTTACCCTCTCTCTGAGCTACGCCCCAAAGAGGGCGTTACTTAGCTCCTAGTATCCTATAATCTTAGCTTTGAGGGCTTTTCCTAACATGTCCTTTCCTCTAGCTTTAGCTTAGCAGCTAGCTAACAGAGATAGAAGGAAACAGAATTATTTATTTTCAGCACTATCTTGGTCAATCAATCAAATATTATTTGAGTGAATTGTTTGATTGACAGTGTCCTCATAAACTTGCATGTAAGTGTTTTTGGGTGACAGCTAAAGGGTTAAGATGAGACATAAACAGAAAATGGTTTTAATTACTTTAGCTTGATTGTCGTTTTAATGAGTAATATCTTTCAATTGATACAGTAAGAAGTCTATTGATTAACTTTGTTTTATTTTTAGTTTATCAGTAGGAAGCAGACATTAGCTGATTCACAATTTACCTGATTCTTGGTTAATCTTCAATTGATTTTTAGTTTATAATTTTAGTTCAACAATCTTGACTTAAAATGACTGCTTTGTTGTTTTTCTTCTTTTTAGAAGATGTTTGTCCTTAAAAAGCATCAAAATCTTTTGTTAATCCAACAGATATTTCAATGTGATGTCAATAATTCCTTTTTTAAGATTATGTGGATATAGCATAACTGCTACACTTTAATTTGCCTCTCGCTTGTAAACAAGATCAGCAGTAATTGAGCTCATCCCATCCCAAACCTCCCATCACCTCCAGGAGCTACTGTAACAGACTGCTGCATTGTGCAGTAGAAAACAATGGAAGAAAAAGGCCTTAAATCAGCTTTGTGCCACTTTCACAAACTCTAGTATTTAAATTGTGTGACAGACTTAGCCAATCAGCTGAAAGGTTTAATAATGTGTGCATTAATCAAATGCAGATGAGCCTCATCTTGCCGCTAGCCCTGAAAAGAAAATTTTTGCAGGTTCTATATTTCAGACTTATGTCTAAAATCTTTGGTACATCTTACTTTGTTAGACATTATATACAACAGTGTGTGTGTGGGAGAGAGAAAGTGTAGAAGTGTCCTCAGTTGATTAAATCTTACCATTCATTATTTTTTTCTTTCCATTAATCAAAGTTAATTGATATAAAATTAATAAAAGCTCCCTGCACACCTGCAGAAAATTCTGGTAAATGGCTCTTTGTTTCACAATGAGAGAAAATAGATGATGAGAGTGGGACCAGTTTCAATTCACCATGCTCTAAATCAAAGCTTGTGCAACGAGGCAGACAAAAGGAAGAGGAGCAACGCGATGACAAGAAGAGAGGAAGAAATGCGCCTGATAAAACGGCATCTCATGAAAATGTGAAACCTGTATGGAAGGTTTTAGCAAACAAGAAATAAGAGCAGAGTTTTACTGATTGTGTCTTTGTGGTCTGTCATAGATTATTTTATTGGTGTCTAAAATCCCTGCATACAGTCGGTCGTAACCTTACACTGGAACTTGTTGTCCAGCTTATATGGAATCAACACAATGACCGTCTGTCAGTGAGCTGTGACATATGTAGGCAGTGTGTAAGGAAGACCAACAGTGGAGAAGTCATGTTGACAAATCTTAGAAATCACTTGAAATAGTTATGAACTCCTTCCATCCATGGAAACCCAGACGTCTTTCTACCAGCAACACGTTCCAACTCAAAATGGTAAATCTAGACGTCGTCAAGCCAAAAGGGATTTGTTTTCTCAGCATGTCTTGGGTCTGCCCAAAGCTCCTCCCTCCCATTGAAAATGCCTTCTGCCATGCAGAAGGAATTGCTCTCTCTCACTTCTTGTTGTTTCTGTTGGGTGATCCCAGCTTGAACTCATCCACTTCAAAACCTTTCTTTGCAGCTTCATTGTTCCACTTGTCTCCTTCACATTTATTCTTATTCATGGGTTTTGTCTCATTTCTACTAACTTTTAATGATGTTTTATAGAACATCATAGTTTATCTGGATGCAGACCTGTCCAAATCTGTCAAACTGTGGATCACAAGTGCAAAGAACTATGTGGCATTGCAAGGAATTTTTTTTGTGTTGTTGTTGTTGTTGTTGTTTTAATGTAGCACCACTGAAGGTAGAGGGGCAACAAACAAAAATTTAAAAAATTTTTAAGCCCTTAGGAAAAATGATCTGAATGAAAAAAATCCATGTCCGTCAAATCTAAAAACCTTTTTGGAACACCTTTGAGAATGTTGTGGGATTCATGGAGGAAGGATGTTGAATTTACTCCTCTGAGTGTTTTGTTTATCCAGCATGTGCCTTGCACAGCTTCACATTTCAGCTGTTGGCTGACAGCGTTCTTTTTTTTTTATCCTTTTTTTTTTTTTCAAAACAACTCAAGGTCAAATATGTTGTGTGGTTTGAAAAGCTTTTATACTCACCAACCAAAGAGTCTTTGTTAGACAAACTGCAGAGTTTCTATGTTGCTTTGGACACACAATTCAAGTTATTTGACCTTTCTGACTTGTTTTGCTCTATTGATTTTGTTTTTCAAACTCATCTGACTAAAGTTGAAAAGCTGCTTCAGTGAACATCCTAACAGACTGATGAGTAGCATCAGAGTAACTCAGAGTGATTGAACTGAAAACAAACAACTATGCAAAACTGAAACTCATTAAGATTAAATTTGTCTCAGTTTTAAACCAAAAATGTCTAAAAGTAATTATTATTTATTTATTTGTGTATTTTCCATATAGCTTTGCCAGTATAGCGTTTATAACAATCTACCATTCTGTCTTCCCTGATCATTTTGAATGAAAAAGTGTAGGACTCTTGTATGGAATATGTAAAGGCCCTGGGCAGTTTGCTATAATCTGTGAATTTCTCTGTTCTGGACAAAAAGCTACAGCTCCATCTTTGCCATGTCTGTGAGTTCTGATACTTTGTGTTGAAAGAGGACCAGCGCTGGTGGTTTGAGGGTTTTTTCTCAGGTATCGTCCTTTCTATGTGCTTCAGAGACGTCCAGCTTGGAGGACAGCCTTGGGTGTTACAGTGATTGCTGGGAAACCCTCTGGATTCTCTATGAGGAGACTAAAGCCAGAGAGATGAGAATCAATCTGGAATATTTAGAAATGAAGCGCTTTTTCCCACACACACATTTTACCATATTTTGATGTTTTATGTGTTTTTTGGCTGTTGAGTTAGGAGATACTAACAAACACAAAAATAACCCGGCAAGATCCCTACCAGACCAAAAAATAATCCCTCTGACCTTTCTGGCATTTTCTCCTTTACATGGCCTGAAGACATGCAAACAGGCAGCATCCATTCTACTACAGCAGGCTTCATGAAATATCGAGAAGAGAGTAGGATCATCTGTACCATCCCTGAGGGAATTTTCTGCTGCAGTTTTTTTTTTTTTTTTCTTTTTTTGCTCAGTCGTGATAAGCTTCTGCAACACTTTCTTACTGTATTAAAAACTGAGAACGCTCCTCTGCTCCAGTTTCTTTCCAAAGTTAGGTGGAAATAAAACTTTTGGTGTTCAAGGACATATTCTAAATTTTCTGTTCCTCCACAGTTCACCTTGGTTATGAGCCTAAAATGACCTTACTGCATTGTAATGTTTCTCTAATGTTGTAGTCTTCAACTGAAATAAAGAAACAAAAATAATGCTTCACAACTCTTCAGACAATTTCAGAAATCATGTTATTATTTACTGTAAGACATGTGGTTATGTGAATGACTAATTTCCAGCATGATTTCTCTAAGTCATTTTGATCTGTGACAATAATATATCTTATTTGACAATAATTATCTGACATAGTCAGGAATCAGATCCACACTAACTGCAGATAGGGTGTAATGTGAAATTTTTAGCAGATGACAGACAATTCAAAGATGTTGTATATATGAGATTTGGCCATTTTTATGATAATCTTTATAAATCACAAAGTTAAATGATGTGGTGGAACATTAAGGGAAATGTGTAGAAATTAATGGCTTCAGATCTCCGCTGAGGCTAGGTTGGAAGTAAAATAAGGACAACATTCCTCCACAAAGATCTTAGAGACTGATAAAGTTAGAAAATGAATATTGAGCTTTATAGCTGCAACAGCTGGTTCGACTTCACTTTTAGCACATTCCTTCCACTGTAAACGTGACTTTTCTGACATAAACAGTGACAAAGTATGATTTGAAATACTGTTAATCTAATGTCATATTTTGTCTTTTTTAAGATGCCACCTGACACACACTCCTCAAGAGCATATATTTTAACAAGGAACATGAACAATGTGTAAAATGATCAAACTGTATTCCATTTAGTTTTTATTCATTTAATTTTCAAGCTGCATTAATAGAAATCTGACTTTTATCCAACTTTTTTGCCCAGGTTGCCAGGGTAACCACTGCACATTTGTATTAGCAGGTGACACCACATTGGGAGTGGGTGGTATAAAATAATAAAGGATGACCGACAGCTCTGCCTTGCACTTTATTGCATTGACTCTTAAATGTCACCGAAATAGAATTGCTCCCTTTTCCTTGTTCAAACATCTATTAAAATTAAATTAATCACAGATTTCATTTTAGGATCATTTTGAGAGCCGAAAAGGGGGAAGAAAATCAACACCAGCTGGGGATGTTTTCTTCCACTGTTATTTTCATTTGACATTTTCTTCTCTGCACTCAGAGACTTTTATAGTTTACTGGAAGGCTGTGTTTTCACTCAGCCGTGGTCTATTGTTTATGCACAATAATCATCAGTGTGGAAGGAGGGAGTGAGTTAGAATAGTTGAGTGGATGCTGTCAAAGCAATGAGGCACGTTTAAACTCAATAAAATTAAAATTATGAATGCACATATTTCCACTTTAAATAAAAATGTAAGTATATGCATGCTTTGTGTTATTCTGGTACATTATGTTTAAAAGAGTTTTGCTGTAAGACTTATGCAACCAGGGTTGCAGCTGAGCTACTGAATGTTTTAGTGTACGGGTAGACTGGAATAATTGAGCAGTAGTTTAAACATGTGTTACCCCACTGGTCTGTAGTCCTTGTACTTCAAATGAAAGTTGCTTCTTTCTTTTCTGCTAAAATCTTGTGAATGCTGTGGTAAAAAATAAATAAATATTAGCAAATTTTATTTTGGATTTCAAAGTGGTACCATTTGCAGTTTGCAAGGGCCTGGGTTCAAATCCTAACTGAAGTCCTAAAGACAAGGAGTAGCATGTTCTTCTCATGCGTGATCTGGTTATCTGACAAAATCCAAAAATACGCATGTTAGGTAAGTTCATCACTCCAAATAAAGTCTGTGTGCAAATCATCTGTGTGTTGCTGGAAAGAGACGTCAGGTCTATCAAAGGATGTCTTCCAAATAGGTGTTGTCCTTGCTGAAACAGCAACTAAAGCATTTTTTTTAAATTAAACCATGATCTTAAGACCTTCAACTATCTGAAAATGTTCCTCTCTGTCTATATTTCCAATGACAGCAGAGAAGAGAGAGATTAACCTAATCATATGTTTACAGATATTGTGTAGCTCTAGGGCAAACTCATGTTTGACCTTCATGAGTACAGCAGCGTTCCTTTGATAAGCCAACACATTTTGTCTATTTTTTTTTTTGGAAATCCCTCCTCATGACTGAGATGTCCTTGATGCCAAAATATCACGGATGAATAAATTGGATGCATTCGTTTAACAAATCATTAAATGTGGCTAATACAGATATTGTCTCTTTGATCACTAGATTCCAACACCAGTTCATTAAGATGAAACAGGTGCTGCACTGAGAGAATGGC
This sequence comes from Poecilia latipinna, assembly GCF_001443285.1. Lineage (NCBI taxonomy): Eukaryota > Metazoa > Chordata > Actinopteri > Cyprinodontiformes > Poeciliidae > Poecilia > Poecilia latipinna. Next base: position 177,875 of record NW_015113705.1, on the reverse strand, counting down.
TTCTACATGCCATTTATGAAAATAAAATGGTGTGTAAGAAAATGTCAGTAATTCAGAAAGATTTATAAGTTATGTTATGTCACACATTTTGTGGTGCCAATTAGCCCACAGAAAAAGACTATGACCAGAGATAACAAGTCTGATCTCTAACTCTTAAAGCATTTAATTACTCCTTATATTGTAAAAACATTGACATCCTCCTTCTGAAACTCAATTTAGAACATCACGAAACATAGCAATATTTTTAGTACTATTTGGACACTTTAGGTCCAAGTTAGAAATAAGCTAAAACATCCATGATTGGTTTCCACTGAGCAAAATCTCACTAAAGAGACAATGATTCCTTCTTAAAAACCAGAAATGTGGTCTACACGCAGTAAAAACACCAGCTGAGACCAATTTTGGTGTTTTTTCCTTGGGAAATTTAACTTTCATTTGTCATTGATTCTTTCTTTCCTGAAGTAATTATAATGATAATCTTCTTCATCTACTTTTCCTCTGTAGATTTCATAGAGGAAATTGTACCAACTTTTATTATAAACTCGTTGTCATAGTGATTTGTTGGTAGATTGTTTGAGGACACAAATGCAGAACAGTGGAAACATGGAGTGAATAATGAAAAAGGTTTAATGAAAGTGATGTACAAGAAACTTACAAAGAATCCAAGAACCAAGACAGAATACAAACAAAATCCAAAGGAGCCAAGATGGAATAAAAACCAGTGGGTCCTTTTTGGACCAGGTGAGGTAATCTTTTTGCAATATCTTTGTAATGAAACGTTTTCATCACTTTATATTCTAGGTATTCCTCAACAAATCGACCCAAGTGCACCAGGTGAGAGACATAGTTAATTTAAGAACATTTAATGAAAAAACAAATAAACAAACTTACAAAACTGAAAAAAATCCAGGGAAAAAAAAAAAAAAAAAGCAAAATAAAGACAAACTGGAGACACAGGAAGATCACAAGGAAACCAGGGAGAAACGAGAAAAATGACGAGACGAACCGGCAACTAGTGACGAACAATGAGGAGCTGAACCCTCTGATGCTCAAGTGGGTCCTTTTGGACCCGGTGAGGTCATCTTTTTGCAACATCTTTGTAATGAAAAGTTTTCATCACTTCATATTCCAGGTATCCCTCAAGAAACATGTTATTGATATCATGCAATTCAAATTTTTAATTTACCTTTAATACATTTTAAGAAATAGCATGTTTTATATCACTACCCCATTCTTACGTGAGTGGGTCCAAAATGACCCGCATTCATTTCTTATGGAATTTAATGGGAATCTTTGTTTCTTACCAACTGTGACTGTCAGGAAAACATTTTTTTGTGAACCAAACACACTGAGACCTAAGTGTCACCCCTGAATATTATTCAGACTATCCACTCACAGAAGACTGTATAGTCAGTCACTCACGCATCAGAGGGTTAAATGCTGGAGAGGTTGTGAGCTTGACAAAAGACCTGGGATGATCTATCGATCCATTTTCTTACACCATTGTCCCTAGTGGGGTCAGGAGAGGTGCTGGTGCCTATCTCTAGCAAGAGGCGGGGTACACGCTGGACAGGTCACCAGCAACACAGAGACAGACAGGACAAAACAACCATGCATGCCCACATCCATACCTAAGGATGAGTTTACAGAAATCAATTAACCTAACAGTCATGCTTTTGGACTTTGGGAGGAAGCCGGAGTACCCGGAGACAGGGGTGCATGTCTGAGTAGTCCATGAGGCATCTATTCTTTTATTATGTCTATGGCTCAACCTCTCATGGCTAGCTAAGCAAGGTTGGTGGAATCAATTAACTTTCTCACTCTTTGGTTACCTAGCAACTCATTCATTCTTTGGTTATCTAGCAAAAGCCTGTTTAGTCACTTGCACAGCAGCAGTTTCTGGTTTCACCTCCAGTCCTCATAATTGCTTAGAAATAAAAAAATAATAATAATTTATAAAAACATTGTGGTGTGAAAACTATGAATACAACAGTAAAGTTTTCCAAATATTTAAAACAGAAAAACTAATAAAAAAGGATTGATACAGACTGATATGAGACACTTATTTCATGATATTGTAATATTGTTCAGCCTTACCATAATTAGACTATTTTTGTGTTTAGAATCCATTTTAATTAGTTATTATTTAGGATTATTTTCTGTGATGTAATATTATACAATGAGCCAGAAGAAAGTTTTAAAAAGCCTGGAGAATACAGGAATTTAGTTTCAGAATTTAGTTTCAGGTTGGGTCAAGCATTTAGGATAAAAAAAAAGCATTAAATTTCTGTCGATTTGTCGAGTTGTGCTATTTTAAATAATTATGATAGCAATGCTATCGCTGACAGCGAACTAACCCATGCTATTTTATGAGCTTGAATCTCCTGGTAAATAATTTACTTAGCTTCTGTAAACTCAAATTCATGCTGGTGTTGTACATTAATGTTGAGTCACTGTAGGACGCTGGATTCATGTCCAATATAGGCCAACTATTTGGACCGATGTACAGAAACCCCATGTCTGTGTCTGTTCGTGGGCAGACACAAAGCATGTGGGGGGGATAGTAACAGCTCACTGTTAGCTTTTTTATTTTTATTTTTTTAGCATGAAAGTCCCACTGAATAAACATTATATTTTCTGTGGCACTGAGCTAGCTGCTAACAACATTAGCACTCTGAGGTCAACCAGACTTGGGCATAAAAATAATATATCTTACCTTATGAATGCTTGTCTTTCTAAGTAACTGTCCAATAAAATATCAGAAAATACAATTTAAGCGATGCGATCGTTACCTGTTAGAAACTAAACTCTGGCATTGTTAGTTTCCGCAACTCCTGTTATTAGCTGTAGATTGTTGATCCACTTTTCTCCTCTTTTTTCAGTAAGTTTTTTTTTTAAAGAACTCCCTTGTGTAACACAAAAATAATGCTAAACTTTCTCTCTATTAGAACAGTTGGAACAACCGTACAGGACACAGACTTTAGACATTTTCATCCTGGATCAACAGAAATAAATGGGCTGAATTTATTTCCGGCCCTCCATGAGCAATCATCACAAATGGTCTCAATTTGTTCTAAAAATGCTTAAAAAAGTGAAAAATGAAAATATTTCAAACATGAAATAATTATTGTGTGAAATCAAACACAGCAGAAAGTATACTAAACATTATTTTGAATCAAAATTACAAAAGTAGCATAAACACACAATGATTCAAACACGGGTACAAAAAACCCACTCATGGAAGACTGTATAGTCAATAAGTCATGCATCAGAAAGTTAAGATAAAGTTAACAAAAAGAAAACAGGAACAAGACAGATCTAACCAAACTAAGAAAGTAACCCAATGAAATTAAACTACAAAACAACCAAACAACCTGGGATTCTAACAGTCATTTAGTATAAATGCGGTTACCAACATCACAGGACCCCATGAGTATTGTCAAGTGTCACACAAAAGTGATGCCAGAGTGCAGAGAGGAAGGGTCCCGTTCCATTCCTGGTTTGGTTAATGTTGCGCTAATGAAGAGAACCAATTTCCACCAAGTTAAAATTCATTGGCAAGAAGCTTAAGTGCATCTGACGGATACATTTTCATAAGCCTGGTCAGGCTTAGGGGCAGCACTTGAGGCGTTTCTGTGCTTGTAATAACTGAATTAAAATTTTATTAGAAGCAGCTAATTTCAAGTGAAGGAAATTACTCTGACAAGTCAAATGGTTTGTGAGGCACTGAACAGAAGCGAAGCAGGCACATTAGAGAGGCTTTTCACTCTTTGGTCTGTTCCGTGTGACACATTCACATGTTTCTGGAGGGCAACCTTGTGTTTCTGTGTGATTTGAAAAATCAATCACTACTAAAAATTATAAGTGCAAAATAAGGACTGAATGCATTAACATGTTTCTCAATAAATATATTTCTAATGGGGCTATGAAACTGAAACCAGAAGTCAGTAAGAATCCTAGTAACCGACACATACAAAGGAATCAATGTTTATAACACTATTTGTTATAAAGTGGAACAACAAGGGGGGAAAGTAGTAAACACATGAAGAAAAGAAGCTGCACAAAATCATAGAAAGCCTAGAAATGAACTGAAATCAGTTCCAATTGATGGCCTGTAAAAAGCTTTTTCATTACCAAGAAGAACGGCATGATGGGTAAAAGCAAAGAGCTGTCTCAAGGCCTTGGGAAACTTATTGTTGCCAAATATACTGAGAGCATTGACTACACAAGTATTGTTAATCTTTTGAATGTTCCAGAGTATTGTTGGGACAATAATCCAGAAGAAAAGAAAAAGAAAAAAATCAAGGACCAAGAGCTTTAGAAAAACCTGAAATTAGTAAGTAAAATAGTACATTTTACTTGCAGAGCACTGTTCACAGAAAATAGTACTTTAAAAACATAGCATTAAATGAAAACATATTAAAATAACAAAATGTAAAGAAAAGGATAAGTAAGGCATATAGGCATATACACACTTCCATATACACTCACTGCAAAAGACTCCACTACTGAAAAAATGAAAAGTTATCTTAAAATTTGCTCCAGAACAATTAGGACAGCCAGTGAAATACTGTGAATATATAATATGTTTGATTAAAAAACTAAATTATTAAACGTGATTACACATTTTGTTTTGAAGACTGGCCCAGTAAATCATTTCCCAAAAATATGCCAACATTTAAGCCATCAGTGATCTAAAGACTAAACTGAGACGGCTTTGCAAGTAAGGGGATACAGCAGAAAATATAAAGAAAGAAGAAAAGTTTCTCCATTATATATATATATATATATATATATATATATATATATACCAAAAATTAGTTACCAACCACAGCAAGTTTTAGATAAATTTCAGCAAGCATATTCAATACACTGTTCTCTTTGTGATCTCACATTGGTTTACATAATTTATGGACATTTGTTTTAATCTTGTGCTTTACTGTAGTTGTTACTGATATCTTGTATAGATTTTATGTTAAAATTACACATGTTAACACATTTTCATTACAAACATATTTACTAACAAATATATATTCTGACTGTTCATGTCTCGTTGGCCGGAAAAGCAGCAGTTGGATGTGGTGGAGAATAATGAGGTTCATCATCCAGAGACAAATCCCATTGAATCTGCAAAAAAGACACAATAAGTGGCACGACCCTGAAGAAACCTTCCCCGAAATGCATTACTGTGAAAGAAAGTTGAGTTATAAAAGATAAAAATTTATATATATAAATATTTTTATATATTTTTTTTTTTTTTTTTTTTTTTTTTTTTACAGTAAACAGGGTCCAGGTAAAAAGAATGACTTTTGCTTTATGAATCTTCAGAGTTTAGAAATAAACCAACAGTTCTGAGTTTAAAATGTTTTTCCAATTTTTTGTTGGATTATCAGACAGCATCATGTCTTTTAACACAGGAGACAAGTTCAAACTCTTCAAGAACGAAAGGTGGCTATTTATTTAATAAAGCAAATTAAAATTGATAAAAATAACTTACTAATTTTATTTGTTTTGGCCTGGGAGGTATTTTTTGCCACTGCACTATATAGCTTAGTGATTCTACAGGGGATTTTTGTATCTACAGAGGGAGACATGGTTTAAAGCAAAATGAATTGATGTAATTTTGCTTTTAGTGCCCTGCCCAATTCTTCATGTAGTCAACCATAGAGCAAAAGAAAATAAAGAGAATCAATCTGTTCTGCAGTCTGCTGTGCATTTTGATGATCCGTAACTCTGAGACTGTTTGAAACTGAGTGTGCAAAGAACAAATAATCCAACTCTGGACTGTTCTTTGTTTTCTTGTTTAAGATTTAAAGTTGTAATAGGTAACTTTTACGAGTTACCTATTACTTGTAAAAGTAATAGACAACTATTACTTTTACAAATAATAGTATAAAATTATAAAAAAAAAAAAAAAATTACATATTTGTTAAAACTGTCATGGCAGTATAATAAGAGGCAGATAGTATATGAAAATAGTGAAGGTCTTCTGCCTCCTTCCTGTGGTCCTACTGCCATCTGCAGAAATATGCCTCTCCAGCTCAGAAACCACCAATCAGAGCCAAGAGTCAAATATGACTGCTGATGATGGCGGGTAAGGAAGACTAGGTTATTTCTCTGCCAATTATGTACCTGTAGTAAACCGTCAGTTTTGAGCTTGTAGGGGAAAAGTGTGAGCGTACATAAGCTTGATTGACAACATCTGCTCTCTGACTGGAAAACCAGTGTTCTGACTATCTGATGATCCTTCCCACCTTGCACAGAATAGTGGCTCATGAAAATCGAACAGGGCTGTTTTCCTAATAAATTAACACACCCAGGAAGTTTAGACCAATGACACAATAGATCCACATTGAAACGGGCATGAAAAATTCCCCACAGGCGTTGTGACAAGAAGGGACGGAACAAACTGTTGAGAACAAAATGATATGATTTTCGTTACGCAGCCGTGACAACAAAAACTGATTTTGTCATTTCGGCCTGTACTCCAAATTCACCATTGATATCTCTATCTTCCATCATGGTAGACATGGAGCTGAGCCTTTTCCCAGTCAGCAAAAGACGATAAGTATGATTGGATAAACTGTAGTAAACCTCCAAATATTTCTGCAAGTGTAGAAAACTGCATTTTAATCTAAGATCTGACAGCAACAGATGGAGTTTCCTTTCCATCAGGTCCTCTCCAGGTGGATGAGAAACTTTCTTCCTCCAAAGTGGGACCAAACCTTCTGGTCCACACCTAAAATAAGGACAACACCCTCGTCTGTCCCTGAATTTCAGACGGTTTTACTCCGGATTTTCCAAACCAGACAATCCAAGATCAACCTCAAGAAGTTACAATTTCTTCAGAAGGCACATACAAATTAAAATTTTACTCACAATCACCTCTTTTCCAGTGAAATGGAGAGTATTAGAAAACAGTATAAAATTTGATACTTTAGCAGAAAGGCAAGGCAGTTTTGAGTGTAAATGGATATGGAGAGAGCAAATTACAGCACTTGATCATAGGACCTGTTTAAGAGCAAGGGAATGTCATGAAGCGTGGATATATAACAGGGCGAAGTGGAAGGTTTTTTTTTTCAGTTTTCGTCATTCTTTCAGAGAAACCCCTCGAGCTTTCAGGTAAATGATTCAAATTTGAGAGTGAGAACACTGCATGCCATGAGATGAGACTTTAAACAAGATGGAATTAAATTAAAATGATACGCCATCTCTGGAGTACGGGAAGAAAAAGTGTTTTCTTTTGAACGATCTGGCTTTCAATTCCTTTTTTTTTATTTTAGAAACAGTCAAAAGCATTTGTCTCAGCTCCAACCTGCCTGCGTGAATATTTTAAAGTGGCTGTTTTTTTTTTTTTTTCTTCTGAGTAAAACTCAGCATAGTTTTACTCAAAACTATGCTGAGATAATTCAAAGCTTCGACTCAAAAGTTTGTGCTACATTTTCATTGCAGTTTACATTTTTGAAATTCATATGTGGCCCTGTTTTTTAACAGAAAAATATCATGATGCCATTTAAATTGGCATGTTTGTTGGATTTCTAAGACAGGATTAAGTGAGCAAAATGTTCTTTGAATTACAGAGTATCAATGTCCAACAATGAATCTGTGTTTCTGTTTGAGGTTATCAGTATTTTCAGACCATATTGATAAATAAATTGTTGTTTTTATCTCCAGCTTCACATCAGCATGTCATTGAACTTCTTTACTGGGGCTTTTGATTCTTGCACTTCTGTCATGTAAATACTATAGTCTTGCAAATAGCATATATATGTATATATTTATTTTATTTTATTTTATTTTTTTTAATTGAGGAACATTGTCAGCAATAAACATTGTTTATTTGTGGTGAAATGCTAATGTCAATGATTGAGTTTTTGGAACAAAATTGATCACAAGTTGTAAAATTTAATTGATCAAGATTTAGTTTTCAGTTGTGCCACATGTTACCATCTTTTCTGCATTCTTTACTACATAATAAGACAAAATAAGCAAATTTCAAATAGAGAGGAATAAATTTGTGTTTAAATCCAGGTTTCACACAAACATGGATCCTAAATACAGAACACGCTAATCGTTCTTTGCCAACATTTCTTCACACAGCCAAATTGATGATACACATCCTTTTAATGTTTTAATATTTTCTCTTTGTATGTTGTGCCATTCTGTAGATGAATTGAAAATAGGAAACAGCTTTGATTCTGCATTACTCATCAGATATTTGCTGTCTGGAACACTTCCTTCGGTGGTGGGAAATATTGATTGTTATGTTGCCAATCTGTTTTCTCATTAGAAATATACCACATACATACATTTGTGGGGAGCCCTTCTCCATGGGTGTTTCAACCAGCTTTACAGTTCCTGCTCTCTCATGGCTCGCCCACGTTCCGATGTTCCTGCCCATATTTACGCCCAGATAATGAGGAACACACTGTCTATGGAGACACACTCAAGTAAAGTTGGGTGTCTATTAATGGAGAGAAGGATTTTGTCTTCTTGACTGATCACACAAATTCTGGACAGGTTTTGTCCACAGAGTAAAACATAGCAAAGCAAGTCATTGTGATAAATATAACTCAGTACAAACTGTTCTTAACTTATCCATCTAAATAGCATTTTTATTTAATCCATTTTATTTATTTTCTGGCTTAAATTGTGGACAAAACCAAAATGAATTTTGAACTCAGACTTGGGTCAAAACTCAGGTCAAGTCATCTACATTGAAATGGACACATAAAGCAGTTCCTATCCGTTTTCAAAATCTTTGAATCTACATTTAGGCAACTTGAGGAACTCTTGTTTAAGAAAAAGGAGGAGCAAAACACAAAATCTTATGACTGTTAAATTTTTCAATTACTTCAGACTATTGTCAAAAACCACAAACAGCTGAGAAAAAGACACATATCAGCTACTTTCCAGAGTAAGCCGAGGCAGTCACTGTTGGCAGTCTGCTCTTGGATTAGATTTAATGGAAACGTTCTAGTCATGATCATTTTTGTCTGCAACATTTACAGCAGAAGAGGGAAGACTGTTTTTTCACTTTCACTTCACTAGGTGTGTAAACTTTTAAATAAAGACATATTTTATAATTTAACTTGATTAAAAAGTGTGGTATATCATCTGCCAGATACTTTAGGAAATGCTCTGATAATTTCCTTTTAAAGACATGAGTGACTATGGGGATTTGACCCGAAAATGTCCACCAGCTCCCGGATGACCTGAGCCTGGCACTGCATCATGCAGCAGCCATGATCTTCCATTTGTATGAGACCAGGGAGCCATTTATAGCAGAAGCCCTTTGAGGATGTAGGCAAGGTGTAATTATTCAGGAGCGAGTTAAGAAGGTCTTCCACATTTCTTCTGGCTCCCTGGACTCAGTAAATCAAAGTCTGGACATTAGTCACACTGAAAAGAAAAAAAAAAAAAGCTTTTTGGTAAAGGGAATTGAAAGTAGCGCTCAGACTCTTTTGGTTGTACCTCTAACATGAAGCTAATACTTCCATTAGCCTGGTATAAAAAAAAAATAAAAAGATAACATTCTTTTCAACTTGACTTATTCTTTCCTGTGAACAAATTTGCACATAAAAAAGGCACGAGTTGACACTAGAGAAAGAAAATGTCAATGCTCTTTGGTGGTTTCAGAATTCAATTAGTGCTTTCTTTTTCACCTTTTGCCTCCAGCTTTCAACTTTTCATTTCATACTTTCTGATATTCACACATCATGACAAAGAGATGAGCACAGTTTGCTGGATGATACATTAATGGATTCAAATGGAGAGGTGGATGTAGTAGACAATGCAGTTAAATGACAACTGACATCCCTTTTCTATTACTAATATACTGATAAAGCAAAATACTGACATAATGACATATGTCCAGAGTTAGTAATTAGTCTACTTTTCATTTCAAATGCTGGGTATGACAAAGTTAGGGGGCAGGGTAACATTTTTATATTATTCAAACAGTAATTCAAGTAAGTTAATGTAAATTTTAATGCAAAACTGCATGTAGTTAAAATTTTGCTGCCCCATTACATTAATCCAAGAGAATTAAAAGAAATGCAATGACCAAAAAGACACAAGCTGCCATTAATGTGGTTTCTGTTTTTAAAACATCTATATGTGTTTGACTGAAAATAATACAAGAATAAAGTCAGTATTACCAAAATCATTTCCAATTACTAAATTCTTCCATAATGAGTGCAACTTTCTTGTTTTTCTTTAGAACTTTCTTACTATTCATATATCCTTTGTATTGTAACAGTAACTTGGCAGGCTGGTCTATAACTCAGACATTTTCCAGAGTCAAATAGTTTACCTTCAAAAAAGGTAAAAGAAGGTAAAAGTATGAGAATCAGTGGGCAGAGGCTGTCGAAAAGGACAAAAGGATAAAACATACTAAAGGCAAAAGACTAGAGGAAAAGCTGCACTGCTTGCTGCTAGAGACAAAGACGAACTATGAACACAGTGAGTCAGTACACAGGAGGTGGAGGTGATTTTAGGCAGGTGTGTTCAATCAGACTGGCTGGGGACAGGCGGGCGGCAGAGGTGGGGCATATCAAGGTTCACTAGTAAAAATGATTTGATAGAACTGCCCTTGGTCAAAGTTTTTGGAATCCTTCCACAACCTTCCAGCATTACTTTCCTGAAAGAATATGTTCCCAATAAAGCAGTGTGTTTAAGATGCTGCAGCTGGTAACTTCACTGAATAAAAAATTCAGAAGCTCAAGGATCCTAACATAAAGGCCTAAAGTTATTTATTATGAATTTTTTATGTTAAATTTCTTCAGTATTAGCCTGAGATTATGAGGAAAATTAGGACTGAACATGTTTACAATCTTTGGTCCTAAAGTGAGATTTTAAAGTCTGTGTCACAAAGACAAATGAAAGAATTAATCACGATAGGTAAATCTGAGCCTGATAAGTTCAATTCTGATGATTAATATTTTTTGAAGGACAGTTTTGTATCATACTCATTTTGTTTATGGTTTTGGTTGTGTGTGGTCTTTATTTTCGTTTTATTTATTGTTTTTGGTTGTTGTCATTTATTTTGAATATTTAAAATGTCTTCCAGTTCCAGTGAGGAGTGTTCTTTGCAAAATGAAAGTTTCTTGTCCGTTGAGAAGGTGAACTCGCATCATTTTGCCATTATCAATATATAACTTGAAAATAGTCTCAAGACAACAATATCATCCTTTCTGAACATCCACTCATGGTCCACAGTTCAATTTATTTATTTATTTATTTATTTTACGTTTTCATGAACATGCAATATTTAAATGAAGCAAAGTAGTCTGATTTTTATTCAAAATATATATTTTTAAACAGTATAGATCCCCAAAGATCCCATATATGTTATTTGTTAAAACAAATGATTTCAATTGATGGAATCAATCAAATAAATAGTTTAAACTTCCTCCCTCTGCATCCATGAAGCCTCTTTTTCAGCTTTTCTGAGATTTGAGGTCACTGTTCAGGTTTTAGTTGAGCTTCCGATGCTAATTAGCTGCTCACATTGATACGCATCATAAAAGTAGTCTGACGCTAAGAAAGTAAGAGCAAAACTCCTTCCAACTACAGGCATCACAAACATGTCCAAACATGTAGCACTTCAGCTATGAATTATGGACATCAGTCTACAAAAAGAACAAACCACAGCTAATGTAGCAGAGCTACTCCACCGTGAGCAGCTCAGTTCTAAAGTCTGAGTGAACAGCGACAGTTATTGGACGAACACTGTGGACGTGACATGGGGTTCCAGAGAAATAAAATCATTTTATTAGCGTGTTTAACCTTAGATGTGACTAAGTTTGAACAAATTATTTGTCTTCCATGTTCTGTTTGCTCTTGTTGGAATTAGTCAATAAGTTCTACTGCGTTTGCCACTCAGGGCGATGACTCACTCTATGTCAATAAGAAAAGAAAATTGGCAAATGAACTTTGGACCAAGAATCTGCCTTTCCTCCCCGGAACATGTTAGCTGGCTGTGGAGATGCTGAGGAGATATGATGACTTTTTTTTACCTCTATTTTATCAGTTTACTGGACGTTTACTGGAATTTAAGGGATTATACTTTCTCAAATAGAATCAGGTTGATTTGGATACATTTGTTTTTCATGTGAATAAAAGCAATATTTTCTGTTTGTATCTTTGATTTCTGTTGAGCATTCAAATTGTAGGGATTTTTTTTATTTATTTCAAACATGATAGAAGTATAAAATCACACATGAACAAGGAATGCAAAAGACATTTGTACCACAATAAACTTAACATGCTTGAAAATTTGATTAAAACAAAACAAAAAAAATGAAATCTGTGCATGACTCTCCAGTTGCAGTTTGCTGCTAATTTTGTCATTTAATGATTCTTGATAATATTTTTTATGTTTTTACTGCTTCTTACACTTTCCATTTGTTGTATCTGGTATAATATTGCATCTTTGTATGAATGTTTATCTATTTCATGCCATATATTTATTTTTTCTAAGGTCAGCCATGATATGATGCTCCAGAGCAAGAATCTTGGCAGTGCTTCTGCCTTCAAGCCCACATCCTCATCTCACTAACCCGTTGGCTTGAACAATGAGCTTATTCTGAAATCCACGGGCTTCCTCCCTGTGTGGGAAAATTCAGCTGTTTGCCTTTATGACTCCTGTAAAGTCCAGGAGATTTTTTTTTTTTTGAGTGTTTTTCTATCTTAATCTACCTCTTCTAACGGCAACATCCTGTGAAATTAACAACACAAAGTACAGCAATATTTTGCTCCTCACTAAATTCACGTTTTGTACATTTTTGTAATTCCATTTGAGTTTCTGAACTCAGAAACAGTTTAAGAACTAAGACAAATCATCCAGCCATTTTCTGGTAAAGTTAAGGTTCTTTATGGAAGTTAGTGCTTGCCTGAAAAACAAACCGAATCAAAAACCTCCCAATTATGAAGTCACAATCAGCAGGCATAGCCCACTCCAGCATGTTTGGTCAGCTGGTTTAACCACTGTACGTACAATGGCTGCTGAAAAAAGACAAGTGTTTTGTTGACTTATCATCCAGAAACCACTTTCTGAATTCTTCTCGGTTGTGCTGGAGGCTCTTCTTCTCCTGCTTCTGGATATGACTCAGTGTCAAAGATGTTTGTTGTACAATCAGTTTGCCACCATTTTCACATACATAAAGTCTGACATTGAGTTGGGGGATTTTTGTGCAAACAAAGTAAACAAACTAACAGTGCTATGAACTGAACCACCATAAAGTCCTTGACAGTAACAATTCCTGATATGGCTCATTCCTTTTGAAGCGTGTATTGTTATATGTTACTTGTGTTTCAATATAAGTTGTCAACCTGCCTGATTTTTTTCCTTGCCTGTTCTTTTCTGTCTTTATCTTTATTTTTGTCTTATACTTCAAACTGCTTTAAACTTTGCTCTCCAGTCTGTTGCGTTTCAGGGCCAACTAAGCTTTTATTACACTGAAATGACTTTAAACCCTTTCTGAAATGTTGCAACTTGTATTTGTATCTTCTTCTTCTTTATCTCACTAAGGATTTGATGTTAAAGCCCACAGCACATAATTTGCAGGCAGTGAAGAATAACAAAACAAACACAGAGAGCAGCAAAGTCAACTTCTGTGATTAGGTTTCTTTATTACATATTAGAAAAAAAAACAACATTTTTGCTGTAAAGATGAATATAAACAAGATGTTGCTCCTTTAAAAAAAAAAAGGATACTCTGATTCACTGGGCAGGAATGAATCAATTTTTCAGTTTCTGCTTTCACAAGCTGTTTAGCACCTTAAATGACAAACATGCCAGCAATAGAAAAATACAAGACCGAGGAATGCAAAAGAACAAATCACCCCTCAAATCCACCAGTGTGTGCAGACAGATGCACCCTGTCAATGAAAGGAGCGCGCCTCTCAGCAAATATTTGCCGTCTTTGAAAGTCTCTGAAAGCTTTTCAGGTTTCCCGCAGGTCAAACAGATCTCACTGCGGTCCTCCCACCCTGGAGAAGGACAGAATACAATTCAGATATTTTTTTATTTTTTCTATTGAATCAATTTTTATCTTTATTTCTTGGCAAGTGAATTTCAGTGGGCAGAAGATAGACTGAGTGAGGAGTAGCTGGTGTTCAGGGAAGCGTGTCTCTCTTTTACCTCCTTCCACATCACAAGCTTGAGCTGCATGATTGGATTCTGGGTGTCGAGGCGTTTGGTCTGAACAACGCTTCAGCTGTCAGCCGGGGCGCTGGATCTCTGCTGTACCACGGGAAATGATCGGGAAGCAGCAAACTTCTGTCTTGGAACTTCCAGTCTTATCTTGAAAACAGACAAGGAACAAAGATAGATTTTTTTCTATATCTCTCATATTGAAACAAACTTTCAAAAATGTCCTATTTACCAAATTAAAAATACATTAAGAATTGATTCTCCAAGTATTTATGTTAATCTTACAATATGTGCATAAAACACTAATTATCTAAGGGAGAACAGGTTCTGAAACTGGAGAAACAATTAAGAATAAAATGTTGCTGTAAATGTAGGAAAAAAAAACTTATTTTCTCTAATTTTCTCTTTCTTGTTTATTTTTTACCTGATGGCCTGGAGTGATATAAATATAAAATAATAATAGCCAATACTTAAATTAATTCAGTAGATTTAACCAATTTAAATCATTGTGGTTTAAAATGATTACACCTTAGTTATACATTTTGTTTATCCACTATATTTATTTCCATTTTTATTTAAGTGGTGTAAATTTATTGGTATTTATTTAAAGTCTTATTGGACTATGGGACTTTTGTCCCTCTATGTCTGCTGGTGGTGCTGTGTGTGAACAGCCTGGTCTCACTGTTACAAACAGTTATCTGCTTTCTGCCACTTCTAATTTCCTATTTCAGACCATTGTGTGTTTAATCGCAGCCAAATTACTATTGATGAACGATATATCAGCATTAACATCAGTTTGTTGATTTAACTGTCATTTGTTTACATATCCGTATCGCTCCAGTGAGTGAAATTGAGCCTATAATAATTGATGGAGGTTTTTGTTTGTGACAGTGATTGTGGATGTTTAGCTGAAGCAGAATTTTAAGGGGTTGTTTTTTACAGTGTGAAAAGGGTAGAGAAATATATGTAATATAGATGAATATTGGTTGCGCCCATAAGAGCAAAATAAAAATCCGATATCAATATCACTTATACTGATATCTGATATTAAATATTGCTCTTTTAATTATGATTCGAGACACTTGATGCCACAAAGATGCTTTAATTGGCCAAGTTTATGCACGGGGCAGGAATCCTCTAAACAGACAGAGATTTGAATATATCAAGTTTCATACAAATTGTATAGATTTTATAACTTCTGGATACATAGTTTTTTTGTTTTGTTTTTTTTGTTTGTTTTTTTGACACTCACTTGAACAAAGGCGATCACAGTTTCATGATCTTTTCCTTGGAAGATGCCTTGTCTTGCTGCCCCCTGACCTCAGTCGGTGCCCCGGTTGAAGTGCTCCAGCACGGTGGCGTTGGTTCGCTCAAACAGCCACTGCTGGCTCAGAGAGGTGGGGTCACACGTGTTCATGAACACTCGGCGCTCACTGGTACTGCTGTCGATGCAGCTGTTACTAACGGGATGGTAGAGACTCTTATCCTGGAGAACAGGAAACAACCACAGATCTTAAAATACTTTGTTCCTTCTTCTCAAACTACAGCCAGTAGGAATGCATGCTTAAGCAGTTAAATTTAGCATCAAAGCCGATACTCAAATATCTGGATTCAATTTTAGTTCTTTATAGAAAATCAAGAGCAGTTTTGGAGTTCTGTACCTTTCTGTAGCGCCAAAGCTGATTCCCCTTCATGCCATGACAGTCGTACAGAGTAACAGGGCTGTTGTGTGAGACGGCATCAAAGCAGACCTTCCTCGTGTGATTGGGTTCACCCACTCGGATGTCTTCCCTCCAACCAAACGTCAACACCTGTGCAAAACAAAAACACTGAAGCCGTTGAGCATTTACTCACTGAATAAGTGAGTAAATGCTTATTCTGTGATAATAAGTATTTGCTTATTATCACTGAATAATAAGTGATAATACAAACAACTTTGCAAACAACTTTTTCCTTAAGTTGTTTGTAGGAAAAAAAATGTCTAAATTTGACCACCAACATAAAGTTCATTGGATTTATAAATAGCAACGCATATCGACAGCATCAGTTCAAGCAATAAGCCCCAAAACTTTTCACACACACAGCCGACATCAGCTGTACCTTGTCTGTGGGTGATGCTCCAAATTTTGCTGGACACTAAATGACCCCTGTACTTAATGTGATAAACAATGATCTTGTTATACTGAAACCATTTTCAAGTAATATCTTGATAATGGTGAAATAATGCAAGCTAGTCCTCTAAAAGACCAAGAAACTTACATTTTATTAATTATATTAAGTGACACTGACATGTCACTTAAAGATTATTTCTTGGATTTGCATAAGCAGACAGTTTTAAGTGATTCAACTTTAAATTTAAAAGCTAACAACACACATTATATCCAAGATGATGTAAATGTTTGGTTAATGGACAGCTACCTGTCCGTGGCTCCAGCTGATCTCCCCTCGACTTTTCACACAGGTCTCCAGCCGGATGGGACTCCCAGACACAAAGTGTTTGATCTCCATACACATCCCACTTCCCACATTTCTTATCTAAACACAAACAAATAGACAAATATAGAATATGATTTGCACTAAATGACAGTATTTTTACTGACTTGTCTGACTTTTCTAGAAATACATAAAATGTGGAATAAGCCCTCCTTCTGCTGTTTTGAAGTTTAGTTTTAATTCATTTCACATGTGAGGGGTCTGGGCTTTCCTTTGGATCCTGGCTGTGCAGCTCAGAGTCCCTGATGGGAGCCACAGCTTGTGGGTGAGAGGTCAGGAATTCATGTTATTGCAAACAAATGTCATCACTATATCGCCCGTGTAATTAAAAGCTTGAATTTGACTAACACTCAATCTAAACAGCAGTAGGTGTTTCTTCTGGAGCAGTTAAAGCTGTGGCTGCCTTATTATGCAGGAAAATGATTGAAGAAGGAGATTAAATACAGAACATGGTCAGCAGCGATCCCCCTCCAGGCTTTGGGGTTTGCACTACATTTCTGAGCTTCTGGGGTTCAATGGATAACTTTTATCACAATGACTTATGTTGGGTAGTTAGCTATGTAGATGTTTAAATATCAGGTTTGCTTTGTGAATATTTTAAAGAACCCTTTATAAACCACTGTTTGAAGGAAATTAAAAACAGAAATCATATTTCTCCCTCTAGTGCTTCCCTTCATTGGCTTTTGGTTAAATCCAGAAAAGAAGTTCAAATTCTTCTTCACATTCATAAAGTGTTTGATAATAATCAAACCCCTTCAGCATGCTGTGTAATGATGTGCTGTTGTGTGCATCTGATGTTAGCCTGTTTGTGATCGTAAAGATTTCAGATGGGAATAAATTGTCCTAATTTTAAAGGGGCAGTAGTATGTAAAATTCACTTTTTGATTTGTAATGTTATAATCTTATTCCTTCATCAGACCTGGAGTGTTGCCCTGATTCATTCATGTATGTTTGAGAATGTATTCAATCTCCATGGCAACAATTCAGGTGTGCAAAAAGCCTGGTTGGCCCTAGGTCCGCCTCCAAGGATGGAGCTCCTCTTCTGTGTTTCAGTTTCCAAACTTCTGAGCTTCAGCCCCACAGATCAGCCCTCCCCCGTTACCCCACCACTCAACTCCTTCAGACTAGCCAGCAAGAATTAGTAAACACCTGATGGAACTGCACATCTGTTTAGCTACATCTCAGTGCAACACTGGCAAAAATCTTGTTAAAGGGTTAATAAGAGGAGGGACGCTGTGATGACTTCCTGAAGGTGGAGTTTCAGAAAGAGCAGGAGTTTTTAAAGAAACAGAGACCCAATTTCAAGGCGTTAAATTACCACGTAAAATTTCATTTAAGTCATATTTGATAGATATAATAAATGAAGGCAAAGTAGTTACTTGATTTTTCTATGAAATGTCATTATGTGTTTGGAAAATACATACCACTGCCCGTTTAATCATCAAGCTACACTTCCCTTTAAAAGTTGCTCTTCTGGTTTTCCTTAATTCATCTTTCTTGAAATTTGAAGCATAATTAAAGTTGATGTGAAATATAAATAATTCCATAAATGTTAGTACAATTATTAACTTAATGCCTTTTTCATGGCATTGAGTCATTATGGACTCTCAATATGGATGCAGTGATGCAACTTTAAAAGACATTTTTGCCTTTACCTCCCCCCATGCAGCGGCGGGGGGCTCCACCGGTGGGTAATGTCTTGGCAGGTCCCAGGCCACCTCGCTCATGAACCACCTGAAGTTTTTGCAGCCTAGTCGGCTCCGCAGCTCCTTCTGTGCCGTCATGTCTCCGGCCGACAGGTGGCGGTACTCGGGCCGATGCTGGTAGACGTACTCGGCGTACTCGTCCATCCACACCTCCGCCACCCGTTTGAGATTCTGCAATCCATCGAATCACTCCGTGTTAACACTATATTAAAGTCATATCATCATACAAACGCAACAATTCATTGATTTTTTAAAAATTCTACCAGCATGTTTTGCTTTATTGAATCTTATGATACTGAAAGCAGTCAGCATTGAACCAAAGTGAGCCTTTAAAAAGGAGAAAATCACTTAAAGCTGTGAGAAACAACAAGACAAGGCCAAAGCTTTCTGCATTACAAATAGTGACCTCACAATTTCATGTTAAAAAGGCCGACTGCTAACGCCGTTGGTTGGAATAAAACAACAGAGCTGAACCTTCAGCTGCATTCCAGCCTGAGAGGCGAAGGGCATACATAATGAATGGTGCTCGGCTGAATATCAGATGATTTAGCTCTTTAGGAGAATTATCCATTCTGTGGTGGTGCTTTAAAAACAAAGGAACTGAAGCACATTCTTCATCGCTGCACCTGCGTAGGCCCAGAGAGAAGATCTCACAAATGAAAGACCACCAAGAGAGAGAGAGAGAGAGAGAGAAAGAGAGAGAGAGAAGAATGCAAACCGCATTGCATTCTTTATCTAACTCCTCTGCAACCGATCACACTTTCCACCGTCTTTTTCCTGTTGCAGAGTATTTACAGTCTGTTTTAAATCTGTTTGCTTAATTGAAGGCAAAAGCACAAAAGTTTGTCCAGTTTGGTTCATGGATTCATTTATCTCTGTGGAGAAACTCAGATGTTGTTTGAGTATTTATGTAAAATCAATTTTTTTTTATGTGATGCTTTAGGACCTAGAACACAAAAACTCTCAGGTAATATTCACATTTCCAAGCTCAACAGATACATATGCTGATTTGTAGCTGTATTGTAAACATAAATTGTGTAAAAACAGCTTTTGAACTTGGTTTTATTTTTGCTGTGGATGAATCTTATTTCCTATATTCCAACAGACTAACATTTTACTTATGTTTCATGAACCAAATTCAAGTAATAATTGAAGGGAAATGGATTAGGAGCACAGGTTATGTATTTAAAGAAACCCTGCATTAATAAAATATGCACAGGCTTAATTTAACAAGAAAGTGGACATTTGATGATGCAATAAAAATAATTTTAAATCTTATTTCCGTTACATGTTTGTTCTTTTTTCTTTGAAAAGTTTTGATCTGCTGAAACAAATTTTGACTCACATTAAAGAAAAAATAATGGAAGATTATTATGAGAACAACATTAAAATATATCCTGTATAATCTATATCTTCACCTTCCTAAAATGATGTTTTTTTTTTTTTTTTTTTTTTTCCAAAAATAAATCGTTTTACCTAAATCATTACATTTTTTGCGGTTTCTAGCATCTTATCTCCCCACTTAGTACAGTTAATCTCTGCCCTCAGACCTAATATCTATAAAATGAACATTTTATTAGAAAATGTGCTGCACTACCTTTGCCAAGCTGATCCCGCCGGGAATCTTATAGGGAACATATTTCCGGTAGATGTGCCCCACCCTGGAGCAAGGGATGTCCTCCATCCGGCCACCACACATCCACACCTACAAAAACACACACATGGGTGTGTCGACTGAAAAAAGCTAAAATAAGGTGTGAAATTGATGTTAAGGTTTTATCTGACTGGCTTGAAAATCTCTGCTGATGAGACGCAACTTCAAGGCAACAAAAGAAGACAGGTAGTTTACAAAACACAAGCAAAAGCTGCAGAATCTGTTAGGAGTAAAATTCCTGAAATATCTTTCAAATTCTTCAACAAAGGTTTAAATTCCTTTTAAATCACAATAATGCAAAAACAATTCTCCCTTTTAGAAATGTGTTCTTGGTTTGTTTTTTGTGACTCATTATGTGACATAGCAGACACTGAAGTACGCTTTCTGACTTTAATCCTCCTTCAACGTAAAGAAAAGAGTCATTCTTCTCCCACTTGGCTCCTGATGCTGAAAATAAACCAGGAGAAACAAAAAGGACGAGAAAGAAAAGACGACTTAACCAAACCAGGCAAACTGGAAAAAGGGGCTTTGTCTTTCACAACAAAAGCAAAATGGAAGAAAGAGAAGCTGGAGGGCAAAGAGAACATGGAGAGTCAGAAGGAAGGACGGAAGGAAGGAGACAGACAATGAAACAGAGTATTGTGGATTATATTCCATACTTTTCAACCCTTTTCCAGATGGAGTAGAAACCCTGAACTCTGAGGAGGTTTGCACTGCAATACAAATAAAAAAGATCTTGAATTTTGAGCTTTTACATAATTGCTGAGGTCATCTGGTTGTTAAATTGAGCTTTTAGAAGCTTTTCTTCTCATTCACTAAATAAACACATTTTTGGATCTTTAATGTTAGTTTAATAAATCGTGTCTGAAGAGTGTGTGTAGGTGTGTATGCGTGTGTGTGTGTGTGTGTGTGTGTGTGTGTGTGAGATGCGTGAATTGTGAAAATGTCTTATCCCTCTACTATGCATGCAAGTCTGTAATATGTTCAGACATTAGCTCGCTGTGTGAGCTGGAGACATTCAGCGCTCTGACACCAGTGTTTCCAGTATGGAACTCCAGATTAACCAACTAAACGATTGTGTTCCACACACAAGCTGGGCCTGGTTTGTCGGTGGGAGCAGCAGTTTGCTTGTAGGGATTAGTATGAGAGCCTGTTAATCTCCTCACCTCAGGAGACTGGCTGTCTGTGGCGTATCAGCTAATGGGGATCTTAATAAAGACGAAACCAAATTGAATATCTGAGCACATAAAGTAGACCTAGGAGGCACAGCAAGGCATGTGCTGATAGAATAATTTCTTACCATGATAATCCTGGCTGAAATAATAACCTTGGTGTGGGATATTATCTCACTAATTACTTAAATAAGATGAAAAGCTTCAGATGAGAGTTAAAAACATCAGAGCCTTTCTGGCTGTGCCTGTCGCTGGGTCAGGAGGAGGTTTGTCATTCATTTCACACTCAAAGCTACAAATAGAAGGAATTTTCACTTCTTACAGAGCGCTTAGCTCCAAGGCAGACTTATTTGGATTATATGTGTGTAATACAGATATTTCCCATCTAATTTTAACTGATAATCAATGCCAGTACAGACATTTAATTATGAAACCACTGCTTGAGCAATGTGTCATTTCAATTTTTATGCTATTTCACCAAAATTAAGAGACATTTAAGGGTGTGTGTGTGGGAGGGGGTGGGGGAAAGGGGGCAATTATATTTAAAACACAAGTTCATAGTTTTGCTTATTCAACATTTTTAGGGAAAATTGTGACCATCATCTGATTTTAACAGTTGAATAAGTCCTTGTAATCGGTCGCAGCAAGGAAAAAGATTAACTTTATCTATATCCTCTTGGTGAATAATAAAAAAATGGCAGACAATCACTAACAGTCAGTTTGACAATAAGTCAAATGAGTGGCTTCCAAACCGTTCAGCTTATGACCCAAACAGACTGAAAGTGATTTGATCTTTCTACCTTAATGCTTACTCAGAACTTTTTGTACGGCGTAAAAACACAAAATACCACAAAGTATTTTCTGTCTAGTTTATGGTGGAAACATCTTAGTACAGTTGAAATAAGACAAACCTAACTCACAATAACTTTTCAGCAGGATATACTTGGTCAATACTTTTATAATATTGATGAAAAAGTATTTGTTCCACAGAGAGATTATTTCACTTTCATCATGGGAAAAATGTATTTTATATGTGGAATATTCTGTTACTCCAGCTAGTACTTTTTTAAGCATTAATATTAAGGAATTATTTATTTAAAACAAGGTACTATCTTGCTGAAAAGTTATTTGTAAGCTAGTTTTGTCTTATATCAAATGTGCTAGGATATTTGCAGTAGAAACTACACAAAAATATTAGTCTCAGTTTTGTGTGTTTGCTTATTTTAGTTGACCTAAAACCAGAAAGATTTTGTCTGATTTATCTGGTGGGAAAACAGCTTACTCTAGAGATTTTTGTTTTGTTTTCAAACATATGTAAATATCTGTTTTCAGTTGAACACATTTATCCTTTTCACCTTGAAGGAGATCTCATATTGTTCTCCTCCCCAGATCTCCAGCCCGGTGTCGTATCCTCCCAGTTCCCAGAACCACTTCCTGTCCACAGCAAACAGTCCACCTGCCATCACTGGAGACCTGGAAGATGAAGTAAAGCAGGAACAGTTACACATTGCTTTGACGACAGGAGGTGCTACTGGACTATGAAAGGTATATTTTCTGAGTCTTGGATAAGAACTGGAGCATATGAGCCTGTTGAGTTTATACTGTACATCATTTTAGGTTGTGTGCATTTTAAATACAGATCTTATTTCCTAGCAGAAACACCCTTTTTGGTTGAATGAAAACAACATTACTAAATCTGCAAAGTTTAAAACTAATTTGAGGCTTAACTGTATTGACCTACTTGCTATATGAAGTATGTGTTAAGTAATAGATCCTTGTTTTGCTTCCAGGAAAACAAGAATCCAATAACTAAATATTCCTTAAGCATCTTCTCAATATCAACAAGATGGTTGTTCAAGCAATTAGAGAATATTTGGTGCCCAAACTAGGCTTTAATAAGTTGTAACTAAGTTAACTATAAATTACTACACTACTTGGAGAGTCTCCTTTATTTGCTTTGCTTAAACCTGTAGACGGTTCTAAGAAGATTGTGCATTTATAGTGACACTACTTCCTAGCACATAACGATGTACGGAGAGCACCACTCAGAGAGCTATAGACTCTCTGAGCTGCGGAGTGGAGGGTTGTTAGCGGCTGCTGAACCTGACTGTTGCTGCTGCACACCTGAGGCAAAGAATTAGGGCAGCAAGTGAAGCAACAAACACTTGTTTGTGTCAGCCTTCGATGAAATCTCCTTCTGGCAAACGCATTACTTAAACAAGCTGATCTGTCTTGTCTACCCATCAACAACTGTATTATCCAGTGCAAGAAATACACTAAGCTGCGCATAAATGTGCTCAACGTTGCTATAGCTACTGGGCTTTGATTAAATAGAAGATCGGAGGCAGCATCCCTAAAGGTGGTCTTTTCTTGCCAAATTTGTCCCTGAGGAGGATCAATTAAGCAGATTTTGTACAGTCAGCCAAGAGAAAACCTCTGGGGCTTTCTTCACACCACAGGACCACTAAGCAGAAAAGATCCCCACTGTGAAAAACCGACAGGTCTTTGCAGTTTTTACAAGACATGAACACAATCAAAGCAACACAGCAGATACTGAAGATATTCATGGGAGTCTTTTGAACACCAGAGTCAGTACAATGTTATATTTTTAACTTCTTGTTTTAGTAAGAAGAGCAAAGGAGATAAAAACCTTTAATCCACAATACAAATAGTCATAGCATGATAACTTCTGGCTGATGACATATTATTCTTGTATAGGCAGCAAGAACTTTACCAGGTTTTAGATAGGATGTTTATACTATGAACATGCAGCCCAAACAATATTTATCAAACACTAAATTACTATTAAAAATGATGAAGGAAAATGCAAAAACTTGTGTGAAAAGAATCTGAATAAACCACAAAACTCAACGGTTTTTGAAAATATTTTTTAGCAGTAATACATCTTAATTGTTTTCTGTATATCTTTTCTTAAATTATAGTTGAGCAATTTTTACTCTTCTTTCCAAGATTGCTTCATTGTTTCCATGTACCGCTGTGTATTTAGTAATTTTGTCTTTTTATTATATTCTGATATTCAAAACATTAAAGTTTAAACTGTAATTTATTTTTGTAATGTCCACAGTGAAGCACTGCTCTCAATCTAAGCAGATGAGGCAAAGTTCATTGTTTCATTCTGCATTTGCTCTTTTTAAGTTAATTTTCATTAAGTCATCAGGATCATTTCTTGTTTTCACCTTTCAAAAACATTTCCTTCTGTAAAAATATACGCTATATTAAAAAAAAAAAAAAAAAAAAAAAAATTTACATTGTTTCATTTGCATCCCTTTTCTAAATTCAACTTCAAAATGTCCAACAAAACTGTAGAGAGAAATCTACCAAACTAAGTATTTTTAGTATAAGGCATTATACTAACCCAAGGGTTAGTACAATGCCCGGTTGAACCCTAACCTTAACCCTAACCCTATATTATAACAGTGGAGTCATGTTTATGGTACAACGCCACCACATTTCTGGAGATTGCTGCTACTCACTCAAACGGCTCAGTGGGATCATCCCTCTTCATCTCTGGAGGAATGGGGATCCGTTTGTAGTACATTTCCCAATCAAAGGCCCCCCGCATGGCGTCCCCCGCCTGTGTGTCGTACCCAAAATGGTCGTGGTCGATGACATCTATCATGGGACACACAATGGTCTTCCGGTTCTGGGCAATCCGGTCTAAAAAGCACAGAGGGACACATTTCATTGTGTCTAAAAAATTACAGCAGGGGAATATTCTGAATAATATGCAAATATGTTTTCAAGTCATTTGACAGATAATTGAAGGGACTGGATTATTTCCTTTTTTTTTCAAAAAGGACATTCAGAGTGTTTTCTGTGAGGTTTACTTTCTCCCATCTTAGCTGAGTAAGAAGTCAACTATGATGTTTTATCTTTCAGTTAATGCACTTTGGTTTCAACTAGTTACATTTACTTACTCACCTACATGAAGTATAAATATGTTTAAAAAGTAACTTTTTGGGAAAAAATACTTGAAGGCAGTGTTGTGGTACTCGAAGTT
>NW_015113705.1:150717-151561 GCF_001443285.1 Poecilia latipinna | reverse complement strand
ACAGCGTATGCATGTCTGAGCTAAGCGTACGACTATCTGACAACGTATGCTGACCTGACAGAACACCGGTTCTTTGTTCTTGTAATGCTCTGTGTACACTGCATCATTATTTGATTTAATTATGTACGTTAATATTTAAATTAACAAATAACTAAAACACAAAAATGAAAGAGCACGCAGAGCATGCACTCTTTGATTGTTTTTGTTCAAAGTGGCAGCTGTAATGTCTGCCATGGGGTCAGACTACCTGGCTTCATGCACTGGGATAGAGAGTGAAAACAGTCACGATGAATGCCTTCTGTTTGGTTAATTCTTGCTTGTTGCTCCTTGGTCAGTGTTCGTAGTTGAGCGTTATTTACCGTCAGGGCATTGCCTCAATTGCTATGTTTAATGGTGCAGACAGTGGTGAGTTCTTACATGAGCAATATGGGCAAATGCCCAGGGTGTTATGTTTTTAGGGATGGCACGAGACCACCACGCATTGTAGCACAGAAATGGAATATTTAATATTGGTAAAATGTATTAAGTATTTAATATCTAGGTGTTTTATGGTAATATGGATCTTTCAGATTATTTTGAGAAGCAATTTCGATCATATTTTACATTTTATTGTGTCATGTAGCTGTAGCCGGTCTTGGTCTTGACTCGGTCTCGACTCCCCTTGGTCTTGGTCTTGACTTGGTCTCGGACCCCAAAAGTCTTGGTCTTGACTTGGTCTCGATACACTCTGGTCTTGGTCTTGGTCTCGGGTTGGGTGGTCTTGAACACAACACTGGCTCATACAGATTTTTGGATGGATTGGTATTGATGGTGCACCAATCAAACTGATTTCTGTTCTGCGTTT
>NW_015113705.1:135816-147829 GCF_001443285.1 Poecilia latipinna | reverse complement strand
CGACTTCCCTCGGTCTTGGTCTTGACTTGGTCTCGACTTCCCTCGGTCTTGGTCTTGACTTGGTCTCGGACCCCAAAAGTCTTGGTCTTGTCTCGGTCTCGATACACTCTGGTCTTGGTCTTGTCTTGGTCTCGGGTTAGGTGGTCTTGAACACAACACTGCTTATAGGCATATTTTTACTATGCTATGCTTTCTATTTTTATGGAAGTAATTTTATAGTGAAGTATCGCTTGAGTAAAGTGTTTGGAGATTCTCTACTGTGACTCACATCCCTGACTAAACAGGCTCGTTTTGACACTTGCAGTTTTTCTTACAGTTTCATAAGTATTCTACTGCAAGAAGTTGATTTGGATGTTCTTTTCTTTTCCTTGATTTTACTATTTTGTAGTTATATTATATGAGTCATTTACATTGTGGTCCTTAAAATACCAAAATTTCCACATAACTTTATATTTTAGTCTGTCTGATTATGTCATTTCTAAATATTAAATGACTGATGTTTTGATCCATTACTGAGCTTTTGAGTAACTTTTTTACCAGATAGTTTCTAGAATACTGTAGCTGCATTACCCCAATCCAAGTGACAGACTTTCATCTGATCCCAACTTGATTTGGAAAGAGTTCGATGTGGCAGTAACCTGGGTTAAACGTTTTGCTGTGAAATGAGTTGGAGTCGTGCTGAGCTGAACACTCGTCCTTAATGGCAAAAAGGGTCATTGAGAAAGTGAGAATGTGTTTGTGAGCAAATCCATGAGGCAGGGGAAGAGGCACTCAGCCTCTCAGTGGGGGTTATGTGCCTGTAAACGTCTCTGTCATTTAGTGTGCCACTTGATTGGTTCAACTTTCAAGAAAGGAGTTTCAAAGCATGATCAACACCAGGAGTGATGAAATTTTAGGAAAATCACAACTTTTTATAATTCTATGCAAGTTCTTTATGACCTGACATAATTTCTGATGTGTCAAATTGGGCTGCTGCCTTGAGAACTGAAAGTGTATTTCTGATGGAATTGAAAAAATCAGCCTAGTGGCCTGGCAGAGTTGGACACAATGAAAACTATGTGGAAATCAGTATTTTTAGAGGATTAGGCCAACCTTTTACATTTGCTTTAAATCAACCTATAAACACCTATGAAAGGTTAACATGTATAATTTAAAAGCTAGTGTTCTTTAGAACCAAAAAAAGCCAGCAGTATACTTTGCAATTAAAAGTACCAAAATTTATGAATTTATTTTGCTGTAAATGTGGCTATATTTAGGCATATTGTTACTCTTTGAAAAACAGTCTTGTTAAAATTTGTTTGCTTTATTATTATTTGCCTGCGTTCTACTCAGCAGTAGTGACAGACCATGTATCAATACAAAGTTAAAGTATCAATGTCTAACACTGTGGAAACACAAGAAAGATTATAATCTTTTGTGATTTATGGCCTCATTTGTTCTTAGATTTTCAAAAGGAAACATTGCTGTAAATGTCATCAAATGTCAAATGTTAGGTAATAAACATATTATGTTTACTACATGTACTTTTCTGAAATTATTAAATAGGTATTGTTTGCAAACAAAAAAAAATGATACTTAAAAGCCTAAACATGTATAAGTTTAGGGACAAAATACATCAGAATAGGACATCAGAAAACAAATAACTTTCTAGAAAACTGTTCTAGACACGTTTAACATAAAATGCTCCCTACCTAATAAGATAATCAATAAAACAGAAGATTTTGAGAGGAGGGGAATCAGCCCCCCACTGATATCTAAAGAAACAAACTTACAAGTAGTTTAAGTGAGTCGCTTTGAGAAATGTGCATGATTGGAAGATTTCCAAACACATTTGAGACACTGAGATAAAATGGATATTTGTGGTTGTGCCTTCCAGTTACAAGCTGCAAGGTGGATATGAAACTGGAACAATACTAATCATCATGCCAAAACTGCCATGATTATATCCTTTGAAGAAAATCAGAAGGGGATGCAAAATTCACATTTTGCACTTTTTTTTTACTTCCAGTTGCGTGTCTACTGCTTCTAAAAATAGCTCAGGTGCTTAAGAAAGAACAACAGCTTTTGTCACTAAGTTCATGATTTTTGGTGTCTGGAAAATGAGCCCTTTCAAAAACCTCTCGCATGTTAAGTCAACTGAGCTGCAGTATGTTTGTCAACTGAGCTGCAGTATGTTTGCAATCACCACTGCAATCACCACTGGTTGCAGTGGTGATTGCACAGTGACTATAATTATAGTCACAGTGGTGACTATAATTATTATTATAGTCACCACTGTGCAATCACCATTGCACAGTGGTGATTTCACCACTGTGCAATGGCTGCTGGAAAAGATACGTTTTTTTGTTGTTGATTTGCAATCTAGAAACCACTTGGCAGTGCTAAGCAGACTAAAATCTCATTATCTAAGAATGAATTTGTGCAAAAAAAAAATAATGAACGTGCCGTATAGCCCATAGACCTATTCTAACCTGTTCAATGAAGCATAATAGATCAGCTTTAAATTAAAATGTGCATCCTTGTGTGATATAAATGGCAGACATTTTTGAATTCCTTTGTGTGTTCCTCACCCAGCAGAGGCGGCAGCCAGTTGACGTTGGCCTCACAGTGAGAGTCCAGGAAGGTGATGACCTCCCCTTTAGCAGTGGCGGCTCCCAGCAGCCGAGTCCTGATCAGACCCTCCCTCTTCTTCGTCCTCAGGATGCGAACCTTGGGTATTCTCGTCATGTAATCCTCCAGAGCCACCTTCAGGTGCTCTGCACAGAAGAAAAGGGAATGATAGGGATGGGGTCAATACTTTTTTTCCATTTTTCTGGCTACAGTAATTGCTTTAAAAAACTTGTATTTTATACACCCATTATTTGCTTTCAGCTCGACTTTCTTCCCCACTAACGACCAGACCAACCCCATCATTACTGCAGACGAAGCCCCAATGTATCTGTCAATCTGAGCTGCATATATCAACCAGGTTAAACTGCTTTTAACTAATATTAATGCAATATTGAACACACAGCCTCAGCAGTACACTCTATATCAGTGTATACAGTATATATATTTAACGCTTATTCTTGCAGGTAAGAGGGATAATTCAGGTTTTCATTTTTTATTCTCTTCTTTGGATTGAATGCTGAAGGATGATAAGAACGTTGGCTCTCAGAGCTCTCAGTGGTTTAAAGCAGTCAAAACATGACATGTGACTTTGACAGCTTCTTTACAAACAGCCACAATGCCGCCTGTCTGAAATGTTGACCTTTTCAATTTATCTTTGAAAAACTTTTATTTGCTTCCCTGCCAAGTACAGAGCTATCTGTGCTGCCTTTCTGCACTGCACAACGGGAATTAGAAATGTTCCCTGACCTGCAGTAAAAGAAAAAGAAATCAGAAGGAGTTCTAATCCTTTTAGCTTTTTGTATGAGTGGAAACGATGAAAGCAGTAGGGAAGTTATTTCTACAGCTTTCATAATGCTATTTGTAAAAACTACAGACTGTAAAGACGTACTGTCTTTACAGTCTTTACCACCCTTAGTTAATATGACTGTTTTTGGTAAATCATTTCTACCTCTCCTTGAAAACATTGACTGAACTGTACTGGATTGAAATTGAACATAACCAGTTATGAATTGAAAACTTTTCTCAGATTTCACAAAACAGATTTAAGTAATTCAAACACCACAATGACTCAAGTGTCTCCAGGCATCCAAAAAACCTGATTCTTGTTGTTTCAACAGGTCTAACCACTCTGCTTCTGACACAACTTTCTGCCAAGATGGAAGGCAATGCAGCGTTAAATTCAGTTTTACAAACATCTGCTGCCTTTTTGAGCTAATCCTTTCATTCTGAAAGCATACTGTTGTAAAAATAAAAATACCGTGCTTGGTTATGAGTGCATCCAAAGCTAATCCCAAATCAAATCCTTTCAGCCTTTTTGGAGTGATTTCAAGTTACAGCCTTTTCTCCCTTTTCTGCAGATTCCATCTGAACCTACTGAGGGTCAGCTCTGTTTACTGAGAACATCTTTACTTTCTTCATCACTGTCTGACCTGCAAAACACTGTGAAATGTGACTTTGCAGCAAGGACAGAGGGTGTCCCAGAGGTCAGCCTCCTACGCCAAGGAACGCTGTCCTCTGCATACGCTCCCGCACTCCCATTAAAAACGGACCATTACACGGAGGGCTGTGTGTCTTTATGAACGCAACGCCTTACAAAGAGAGGCTTACATCATCCTGGTAGCGACAGAAAACGAGGAAAAATTAATCAGAGCACATTTGGCCCTTGTGTGAAAAGGCTCTGTTCATGGAGAGGTGAGGGAATACGATCGAGGCATTTAATTATGATTGGTTAATTTCCCTGAATGAAATGGAATACAGCTCATACTGTTTACCAAACGCAAGGAGGCCATTAATCAATGTAATGAGAGTGAGCTGATGTCGGCAAACACATTAGTCTTTATTAAAACGTGCCGGGGAGGACCAAAGAGGGATGAGAATGCTGAGGTCACTTCAGAGCTTTGAAAAGATTTTGGAATGACCCAAAGGACATCATACTATCCATCATTCTATCCATCCATCATTCTATCCATCCATCCATTGTTTTCCACCATTTTCTCTCCCGCTGCTCTTGGGGGATCGTAGGCCGTATCAAACCCAGAAGTTAAAAAACCCAAATGGAAGTCATCATCAAGCGCCTGAATCACTTCTGCTGACTTCTTTTGATTCAGAGGAGCAGCATCGAAACTCTCAATTCCACCCAGTAATCATTTTAGCCGCTAATAACTGGGACCTCATTCTGCTTATCATCCTTATGAACGAATCATCAAGACATTCTAACTCTGCAAAATTCTCACTTACAGCACAGTAAAGTATGATTGTTTCAGGAAAGCTGGTCTTAGGATAGAGAGTCTACTGGACAGTTGAGCTTAAATTTTATGCAAAATTCACATTTTGAATTCTTTATACTTACATTTGAGTCTCAACTTGAAAGATTTGACAGAATTTCCTAATGTATTTGAATTCACTGAAATAGGTGTTCAAGAGAACTCCCTCTGGCCGCAGCCAGCCTGAGGCATTTCACCAAAATTCAATTAGTCTTGGAATCAACGTTGTATGTAGAGAATTAATCCCCAGACTCTGGCACATCACCAATAACCAGAGCTGCTCATTTATTCTCCCAAACTATCCCCTCATCCTTGAGAACTTCATTACTCTCTTAATTTTCCTCCTGAGTCCAAGGTCGTTGTTCACTTGACTCACAGTCTGGACACAGGGTTAAATTCAAACATCTTCATGCATTTTTTTGGATGTTTTTCAAAATATTTTTCTTTTAAAGTCATAGAACACCTTTAGTGAATCTTGATAAGAACAACCTATCAAGTCATACAAAAAACATTATCTAGAGAAAATGAATAAAAAGGAAAGACCTGATATGAGAAGCAATCCCACTTGACATGCTATTGGAAACTAATATATTAATTTCCCTTGGAGTTGATTTGCTGGACCCCTAAGAGACATGGAAGACCATGGATGTTATAGCTTCTGCAGTAGTGCTGCCTATTTTAAACTACTACAATAGGCATTTGTAAGTGCTTTTAAAGGGAGTCTCAAGTATAGATTCCAGCTATTCACGAATGCTTGTGTTGTCTAACCTCTGTGGATATCAGGGCTCCACCATGAATCAACACCCAGAGCCACTAAGTTGTACAGCATGATGTATCAAACATTACCCAAAATAAATAAAGAAGAAAAAAGTGCATCTCATAACATGAAGGCATTGACTTTTTAGGTAGAGGTCAAACAGTTTAGGAACAAGTGTTTCTTTTTTTTTTTTTTTTTTTTTTTTTTTGTTGCTATAACCAGAATTTTTCCTTTATTTATGATCTGTATCTCCAATTGTATAAAGACACAGCACAAGATGTGGAAATATCAGCTGTTTTAATTTCAGTCAAGAGTTTAAATTTTTCTTGAAAGTGAATCTATATTAATTTTCTGTGCCATTGCCTTTGATTTAAATGTCATATATTCTATGAAGACAGAGTTGATTGAATAACAGACATCTGCTACCTGTGGCTCATTATGATGTGATGTGGCGAATCATCAATCCTGTAAATGTCTATATACTTTAGATAATATATTAGCTAGCCCACACAGCTAATAATGTCGGCATGTAAACAAACCAGCTTTATATGTGCTGATTCACAAGATTTATACTTTTAAGTTTAGAAGTATGACAAAAAAACAGAAAGTACAATTCCATACATTCATGCCAAGTAGTGGGGAAACTAAACTACATTCTCATAGAAAATACACATTGATTGACAAAGATTAGTTTTTTGCAACCATTTGGTTGTACAGTATATTAACCAATAGAAATGCATGTTTTTATTTTTTATGAAGTCTACAAATATCTGCTTTGTAATCTTAGAGGGAAAAGACCTGTCACTAGGATGTGTCCATTTTGTTCAATACATAATTAGCTTCATTAGGTAATAAAGCAAATCACTGAATTTTATAATCTAAATAATTAGTTTAATATTTGGTGTGGTATTTTAAAAATCTGTTTTGAGGTGCTGTCCTGAAGTTTGGTCAATTGTTGGCTGCTGTCCCACCTGAAGGTTAAACCCAAACTTTGCAGAACAGTTTGGGTTACATTGTATTTGCTTTTGCACACCGTTATGCTAAGACTTTCTAAACCATGCTAAATACCGACTGATGCTGTTCATGAAGGCAAGGCATCACTGATATGGTGTAAAGACAGTGAGTTTTCTGCCACTCAGCCTTTGCTAAAGCTGAGAAGAGAAAAGAGACCAAGAAGCACCAAAGCGAGCCCACGGCAGATGCAATGGAAACTGTAGCAATTACATTTTTAATGTGCTTATTGTTAAAACCACTGAATCCTTGAAGAAGAGCTTTCAAAACCAGGCGATGTGAGTTTGGAGAACTGCTCAGCTTCCAAAAACTGAATGGTGGGGAATTGCACAGCCAGTGTGACAGACTGCACACTGAGTACTGGACATGAATTCGACATTGATGGAACAGAGCTGGCTGTGGAAATCAGCAATCTGCCAACCCTGCCTTCTGATAACATGGCTGCTGCTTTTCTCTTTCATCCAAAAAAAAAAAGAAAAAGAAAAGAAACATTTTAAGAAACTGTATCCAAATCAATGTCCAGGAGCTTGCCTGCACTCTCCTTCACCCCTCTGGTCTTTGCCATAATCAGATTTAGTCAAGAAAGCAACAATGTGTTTTGCATTATTGGAATAAGGTTAATTCATAATGTTTTGTTGTAGTTTTTATATTCAAATTTTGGTGGTATTTAAGTGTTGTTCAATTTTATTTCTGCTCATTTGCAAAATGAACCAGTTTATTATCATTATTGTTGTTTTTATTATAGTTAAATTCTATTTTGTTCTTAATACATTCTTTGTTAAAGATTCACATCAGCAATCATGACTGAGCATAAAACAGAGAGTTGAAATGTGTCAATGAAGTGGGTAGCAGTAAAAAGTCCTTAGAAAGTGCAGAAATGTGATGCAACTTTTAACATAAAGGAACTGCGACCATGGAGAGACGTTGGGTATTTTGTGCCTGGAAATAACATACTCAGTTCAATACAATGAAAATGTTTGTCTGTTTGCTGCAGTCTCAAACACGGTATTTAGTTTTGAATATTAATTAGTATAAAGTTTGAATTGATATTATCATAGCATAACTATTCAGTATCAAACACCCTTAGATGTTCCACTTTTGAGTGCATGTTTTCAATGCATGAGTACCAAATTGTGATCAAAACAGAATATTCTTCCTGGAGCTCAAATGGTTTTGTTTGTGGGTGTATCTGTCATTCTAGTGGCAAGTGTCTCACATTCAGATAGTATTGATGAGTTCACAGAATATAAAACCAAGCATCAAAAGGAAGAAAACAAAACAATGTGAAAGTGTTTTCCAGTATGTCTGCCTTGAAGAACATTCTTGCTTTGTGTGTGTCATTTTATTTGCTTTAACAAAGTAAAAATTGCATTCTAGAATCAATCTCATGAACATTGAAAGAGCTGCATTGTCTCTAAAAACGCTGAATGTGCTAAATGGTTTTTAAACAAAGCTTTACACTCCACCGTTTTGTAAATATTTCACTGGAGCTACAGTGGATGCCGTTCATGTTGTTTTCTGACAGTAAGTTCGACTCATTGTTTTATGCTCTCCAGAAAGATGTCTGAATACACACACACACACACACACACACACACATGCATGCACACACATCTTACCACTGATGGCTCTACATCTCTAAATGGCAACTCTCAATTAGCTGCTTTTGTCCTCCGTCGTTTGTCTCCCGCTTCATATCCGCCGTCTCTCCGTCACACTTCGCTGAGCACCATTACCTCATTATCTGCCTTCGTTCTCAGTCAGGAGCAGAAACGCACACACCGACCAGAATGAATAAACATGTCGAACTTTGTTCAGTGTTTCTGCACTGCCGCCTCGCTCCCTGTCTTCCTTTCCCTTCGCCTGTCTCACAAATCATTCCCTATCTCCCCCATCGCCGAGGCTTCCTCTCCCCACCACTCCATCATTCTGATGGTGAGGCTGCATGTGTTGATAAGAAGCTTCAAAGTAGCTCTGCAGTGCTGACAGCAGCCCTCTCAGGCAGCCAGTAGAGCTAAATTATTTAGAAAATAGGTCCTGAAACTTAAACACACTGTTTATTCAATGAAGGCATGACATCTGTTCTAAACTGGCCAAAAAGTCATCAAATTAGGACATTTTTGTCAAGAATATATATATATATATAATTTTTTTTTACCAGAACATGTATGTGGCCACAAGCTTAAACATGTGCTGGTAACTCTTGTGTTGCCAAAACTATCCTGACCTCAGTGATCATCCCACAAATGCTGGGAAGATCTGAGGAATCTGGAGACCAAGTCAACACTTCGAACTCATTGCTGTGCTCCTTTAACCATTCCTGAACAATTCCTGTGTTGTAACATCCTACATGATCTTTCTGAGAGAATCCAGAGAAATAGGAAATACTGTTCATTTCTCAATCCCTCCTCGTTAGGCATCCACGCAACATCTTCCAAAGTAGCAAGATCTCAGGTTTCTCTAATTAAACAACACACACATATTTGGCTGGCCTTGTGATGTAGCAAAAAAATATAATTCATCAGACCCAATCACCGTCTTCCATTGCACCATGGTCAAGTTCTGGTGATCATATGCCCATTATTTGGACATTTTTGCTGATCTGTGGTTATGCTTTACCAGACACATTTTTCTTGAGAGCTAACAACGCCCAGCCTTTGTCCTCCACTTGCATTAGAGAACATTTTGCTGCCTATCCCAATCATTTGTTAACATTTTTTCCATTTTTGGAAAGCCTTTGATAGATACTGGTCACTGCAGACGCAGAACCAGTAGCACAAAAAATGGGTATGCACTGTATGCGGTACACAGGGGCACCACGTGAAAGGGGGCGCTAAAATGATGGCAAAAAATTTATTTCTAGTGGCATTTTTTGTATTTAACAACTGTTTATGGTTTGAAAACAGACTAATGTGTTGGTATACATGTCAACCCAAAAGAGCAGGAGTTTTATGGCATTTGTCAACTCACACAAATATTTTCCCATTTCCAAACATCAACTGGAAATGGTTTGGAAATGGCCCGATACCTACCAACAAGAACCAGAAGCCATTATGAAGAGATGATCATTGTTATTCCTTTTGCCTTTTACTTGTCAAAAAAGTCTGTATGTTCAGTGTATTTATCTCTAACTTACTAAAAATCAACAGCAAACCAGAACAAGCAGTTGTGAAAGGGGTTCAACTCCTGTCTGGCAGGTCAATAATTCACCCTGTGTCCTAATGTTCCAGGAAATGTTGAATTATGCCAAAACTAAATTAATAAATGTGTCACTGACTAAGAAAAACACACAGCAGCTTGTTAAACAGGATAGATATGTCGGGCAGAATAGTTTATAGTCAGCCGTTTCAGACTCTGAATGACGGTGATATCTGGAAATGTTCACTACAGAAGAAATATGACAGAAAAGATGCCTGAAAGTGCACTTTCTGGGTTTTAGAGGTTTCCCATTAACTAAAAGCAATTTTCTTCAAAACTATAAGAGCTGCTAGCTTCCTGCTTTTAACCCAGCATACAGTCCAAACTGCACTGCTCTTAGAAAATTACCCTTGTGTTACATTCCAAAGAAATAAGTAAAACTTCAAAGTAATAGGACTCTCCAGTAAGAAAGACATTCAAGACAACTTATAATAGCTGAAACAGACAGTATTATCCCAAATTTAAAAGCCACTATGATGATGATTCTTCAAATATTAGTACATAATCGGAAGTCTGTGTGGGGAAAAATCAGACTTCTTTTTCATGCCTCCACATCAAAAGTATTTCAAAGAAAAAAAATCATTAGCATCAATATTTCAAATATACGTGGAAAAAAATATTCAGATGACCTTGGGATCGGGGGCAAGTTTGTTCAGACATTAGATGGTAATCTGCACTATGCGTGTTTGATTTTTATCTTTTAGTTCTAAATGTTCAGATGTTTCTTCATGTAACTGTGGGAGTTTTGTTTTGTGGTTCTCTTTCTCCAACAAAACACTTCTGTACCCAATCTAGACCTTGTTTCTTTGGTTGTACATTATAAATTAAATTAAATTTAAAACCACACTACAAAAGGTCTAAATATTGTCGAGACAAACAGAAATGACTCATATAAAAGGTTTTCTTTTTGACAGATACGGGACAGTATAGGCCATTTTTTTTATTTCAAAC
This sequence comes from Poecilia latipinna, assembly GCF_001443285.1. NCBI lineage: Eukaryota > Metazoa > Chordata > Actinopteri > Cyprinodontiformes > Poeciliidae > Poecilia > Poecilia latipinna. Next base: position 137,038 of record NW_015113705.1, on the reverse strand, counting down.
TGATGAATAAATGCAGCAACTCGAGGGATATATTTCTTTCAGAAATGGCAAAAATATGTCAGAGCTCAGACTCCATTAGTGTCATTCTTATCTTGAATTGTGGCATAAGAAGAAAAGCCTTGTTCAGGAAAAGCTTTTCTCCTATTGATGTGGTCATTCCAACTGACTGATTGAATTTCAGCCTGAAAAAGGGGGGATTATTTCCTCACTGCTGCATCCATTGCCCTGACTGTACACCTGCAGTGTTATTTTCCTCCACAATACCATAAAAATCTGCTCCTGATATATTTCCACACACGTAGCAGCAGACCTCCAGCACGGAGCGCTGCAGTGGTTTGAGACTAAAGGCAGCACTGGTTCCTGCTGGGAGCCATTCTGTGTTCCCACAAAACTGCCTTTACATCCAGACTGGAAATACATCAAACGTTCCTTTGCATACATCCATCCCACACTCTTATTTGAAATGAAGTATGGCAGCCATTTGCTCAACTGATTCCATCGGGAAGCAGAAAGTGGGAAAGTAATTGGACAATCAATCTGCAGATGGCAGGTTTCCTTCACACAGGATGATGGTGCAGCGTGCCAGAGCTGTCCTGCTGAATAAATATGGGCTTTGTTTCTGGCTCTGATTACATGACACATCCTTTTTCACTCCTGAATGAGCATTCTGTGTGATTGACAAATGAGACAGAAGTATTTACACATGAGGCAAATGAAATAACAGCAGAAGCAGTTCTGTTTTCCAGGCTGTGGGCAAACATAAGAATGCTTATGTCCAAAAAGGAGACAAAGCAGCAGCTTTATATATTTGGCACAATTAATAAGGACATATGAGAAAAACCTACTATGCATGAGATTTTTAGTCCTACACAGACTGTGATAATATCATTCATCTATAGTACAACAGCCCAATAGCCAATAATTCTAATGATTAAATTCATTATAAACTTAGTCACGGTTCAAAATTTAAAGCAAGGATTTTAATTCATATTTTGTTAGTCACAAGGTTTTCTTTACTGTGAAATTAATTATTCTTTTTCACACTCCAACAACTAAAAGTTGGAGCCATCTTGAAGATATTGACAAACAGGAGGGATATATTTCTTTCAGAAATGGCAAAAATCTGTCAAAGCTCAGATTCCATTAGTGTCTACATGATGTCCTACAAACAGAAAAACGTAAATCTACAGCCGTTAATTCAGTTAATTCTTCAAAAAAAAAA
>NW_015113705.1:91731-129167 GCF_001443285.1 Poecilia latipinna | reverse complement strand
TTTCTTGTGGGAAACACCAACCAAGTGGTTAAAAAAAAAAAAAAAAAAAAAAAAAAAATATATATATATATATATATATATATATATATATATATATATATATATATATATATATATATATATATGTTGTAAGCATTCAACTTTTTTTTTTGTGTGTGTTTTGTTTATTTTGCAATATTAATCTTCCAGAGAATTTGTGACTTGGTTCAGCACAATGGCAGCCAGACTACCTGGCATCTCTCAACTTCTACACTTTGAGTCCCTGCTGTGCCTCGACCAGGGGAGATGAATGAATAATTCTTTTCCCTGCATCATTAAACCCTGAGCAAAATTTTCTGCCTCGACTTGATCTAATGCGCCAGCAGAGTTGCAGGTGGTCCCGCTGGCAGACTGCCAGATGTGAGGGTTTCACCCGGCAAGACTTTCACCTGCTGTTGCATCTATAAACGTTTTTTTTTGTGAGTTAGTTAACGAGCTGAAACATTACCTTGTGAATATTCATGTGTGGTAAAATGCTTGTAAGTAAATATATCTGGCTTATCATCCTTTGATGAAAACATAGTTGAATAAGATCAATTAAAAAGAGGCAACAGTTGAAGCAAAGGGGAGAAGTTATAAATCATGATCACCCAACAGCAGGAATACACTTTCAAGTCTTGACTGTTAAAAAAAGGGACCCAAACTGTCACCCTCTAGATGTTATCTGGATGCTATGTGACACTGAAGGTGACCTTTTACGCCTCATTGAACAGGTTAGGGTCGGTCTATGGTCTATACAGAACATGTATAGACCATCTTCTCGGTTCTGCTGATTTTGAGCTTTCAGAATGAACTGTTTTAGGACTGTTTGTCACTTGAAATCCAATTAAGTTGCTGCTGGCTACACTCCCAAACTCAACGTTTTACACTCACATGAAAATGTCTGAAAGCAGATAAATAATGAAAGATGTATAACTGCACATCTTTGAAAAGCAGAAGTGGAGCCTCCTGTAAAAAATCAATAGCATAGCTAATGGTTTCTAGATGGTAAGTAAACAACAAAACATTTGTCATTTCCAGCATATCTGCATGAAAATTCAGTTGTTTTTTTCATTTTTTATTTATTTATTTTTTTGTAAACTACAAGCCTCTGTTGACATGAGCAGGCAGGAGAAGCAGACAGAGTGAGAAGGGGGCAGATATGCAGAAAAGGTCCCAGCCATCCAGGTTTTCCCTCTGGAACTTCTGAAATCCAGCAAAACTTGAAATTTCCTTTCAAAACACTTGTAACTCCCTACTTTATGATTCCAATGCCAAATATACCTTAAGATGCATTAATTAACGCAGTAAAATCCTTCTTAGCATCACTAAGACGCTGACAATAGCATATGTCAAGTAGAATTCCATATAGGTACTTCAGCTTCCCAAGCTCAATTTCTTTTGAATATCTTAGATGTGCTCTATAAAACAAATCAGCTAATTTCCCATAAATGCATTAGAGCAATGTTCCAAAGAAAAAAAACGCAAATAGCTGAACACATGAAGGCTGAACTGTGATTGGGTGACACTGTATATACCACTACCTCACATGTCACCCTGTCCTTGGGTGAATGTTTTCTACTCCAGGCACTTTGCTGTCAGAAAGCATTTTAAGGTCTCCAGAGGATTGTGCACTGATTAAGAACATCATCCAAAGTAAAAACCAAGGATGTCTGTTCTTTCAAAACTGGTGTCCTGCATGTTTTAGATTCCAGATTTATTTGACACAGCTGAATTAATGGTTAAATTTCCTCCTTTACCATCTTTAGCCTGGTAATGACTAACTCATTTGATTTAGGGATATTAAGTAAGGGGGAAGATCTAAACTTGACAAGACACCCATTCTTGAGAGAGTGAACTTCGCGATTCAAAACTGTTGTCCACTCAGGGCTTTCCTAGGAGCCCCATTTACATTAAAAATAGGTGATCCAAATGGAATTACAATATAGCCTTATATTAACTGTCAAAATAGACTTTACGAAAGACAATTCTGGGCGAAAAGTGGGACCCATATGGTTGTTAGACATGTCACATGATCTGAACTCACTATCTTACTACCCTTTGTCCCACAATCTCGATTTATTTACCCCATCGTTAGTCCTGATTCATTCTACTAACCAGCCTGCTCACAATCTACACATTCCCTATAAGTGTGAGAAGTCAGAAGGAGATGGATATATGAAGCCAGGCTCCCTCTGCAGTAGAGAGATTGCACCTTTGATCTATGTAAAGAAACAGCTTCGTTGAAGGGCAAAAGTCTTGATTTATCGGTCAATTGATGCTGGGACGTTCCAAGACCCAGCTAAGGTGGTTAAAAGGAATTTGATTCAAATATCTACTGGATAGCTTTGTTTTGAAGTTTTGAGGCTGAACCCTGGAAGTGCTAAACCTTCCTTCTGACCCGGGGATGCCTTGAGGTTCACCAAAAGAAAGTTGTGACAGGGAGAGCGAATTATTTTGGCTTCAGTGTTGGACCTTACCTCCATGACCAGAGATGGATGGATGGAAATATGAACTTATAGGAAAACAGATAAGAAATCAAAGCAAGAGGTTGTACTAAGAATGTTGATCTTTTGGCACTAATATCATGATTAGTTCAGGATTTTAAGCATTTTGAAATCCATTTGCTCTTTACACATGGTTTGCTTCTCTTTACTTTTTACAGATGTATCTATCTTTACTAATGCAGACACGATGAAATCATTTTTCAGTTTTTCTTCCCACCATATGTGTGAAGTTATAGCAACTTCTGCTATCCTGTTTAGTCATAAATCCGTGAAATGACTGGGGCTCCACCAGCATACTTTATCACTCATGCTCAAAAGCAAATGCTAAGCTAAGATGAGGAATTGATCTACTGCTATGAAGCCAGAAGCGTATATTCTTCCACCTCAGCATCTTTCAGACAATTCGATTTGTCCAAAATCACTGTTACAGCCTAGCGAAAGTAAAAGTTAAAGTAATGTAAAGGACAACAGCCACAACCACAAAGAAGGAAAACCAAGTTGAACCAGGACAACATAAAAAGTGTTTTCAGCTCTGATCACATAACATGCAAGCTGTCCGTCACTCAGCGTCACAGTTGAAGTGTTGGCTCTATGATTGAGCTGACTGCTGGCCAGATGTGGCAAAAGGTTGGGAATGGAAAGAGCAAAACATGAACTGAGAATCAGAAGCCAATAAGAAATGTTTGCCCCTCCCACCCCCTTAAACTGTTATATTAAAGTGTTTAAACCAAAGGTGTGAAAAGGTTACAATTTTGAAATCTTTTTTTATGATAAGTAATCTAAAGCAGTACATAGCAGGTGTTAACATAAACTCATTTTTAAAATGAATTTTAAAATTATTCGTCTTCAACCGATTGAAATTTCAATTTATTCTTATGGCATAGATCTGCCTTTTAACCCTTGTATGAAGAAATGGGGTCCAACCGACACCACACACGTAAAACTTGTATCATACGTTTGCCTCAGTCTTCGCACGCACAAGGGATACGTAAGGTTTGCAAATGTCCTTTTGAACTGAGGTTAACGTTACCCTGTCTTGTCCTTTACAATTCCAGTTTTAATGTGTGCCAGGTATCATTGTACTGTCAGAACACCCAAATGTGACAACATTTGAACCCTCTTATCTGTACGGCCCTCCTTAGATGAAAGAACATGTTGGAATGTTCCGAAACAAACCACCAAGGCCAAAGCCATCCATGACCTGGAACAACTGGAACAGCCCTGTCAATGTCAGTAGATACTGTTACATCACCATGTTCTCAGAGCATCAACTAAAAAAGAAGCCCTGCCCCAAAATTGACACCTTGAGTTGATTGAAATTTGCAGCCACTCACAAACCCAAACCAAATATCTTCTAGGGAAAAGCATTGTGGTCAGGCAAAATGAAGAGTGAGCTGTTTGGCCACAATAACAAGCATACTTGGAGAACTCTGTCCTGTTTGAGATTTAGTTTTAATTTGTGTCAACAAAGCTATTTATCATATTCAGTTCATTTTTCTGTGCTCTGCTCTTCCATAGTTATTCATAATCCCATGATTTACTCACTTGCATCCACTGTCATTCTACACTTTTCCCCCAGTGTGTAAGCTCACTGGTTTTCATTGTTCCTTGTTGGATTCTACTGTTGTTCTTGTGTGTTTCACATGAGTTTTTTCTTAAGTTTTTAAATCCATCAGTCTACACTCCATTATGTCTGTCATTGTCCTGCAGCTATTTGGGTCCTCCTCAACAATACCGAAGGACGACAGACTCAAAGTAAGACTTTTAAGCCTAACATCTCTATGTCAACTGTTATGTATGCTGTTGACACTATAATGCCATGCAGGAGTGCCTCAAAATTCTTCAACTTCACTTTCAATCAACTGTGTTCCAATATTAAGCTTCTAGAATTGCCTTAGCAAACCTCTGACCTCAAGTCAGAGACACTTTGCTAAATAGTAGTTGGTTTGTATGGACATATTATGTCATGTTGCAAATACGATGGGACCCAAGTGCAGACAAAACTGAGGACAGCTGATGAAAGACAAGGATAATAATAAGAGGAACAATTAAAACACAATGAGAACCGATAAGCTTTAATTCTGTGCGAGAAATGGAAATATCAAAGCCACCTAAAGACTAATCAGAGCCAAATGGGAACAGCTGAGGTAGAGTGCAAGCAGAGGGGAATTAGGTAATGAGAAACAGCTGTGGAAAGGATAAAAAATAAAACTAAAAATAAAAAAAACAGGCTGAGGAAAGGTGAATGATAAACAGAGAGCTGAACTGGGAATCAGAGAAGTTAAAAATCAACAGCAAACAAAGTGAGTAAAATATAAAAGCCTAGAGAGCAGAAGTAATGAATAAATCAACTAACACCAAGTAATGAACCATATGTCAAGATCTAAGAAAGTAAATATACAAGGAGGTGATAAAAGGACAAACACAAATGAAACCCAAGACTCTGACATAAATGAGCCTTAGTGTATAATTATGACCCTTTGTGGATAAAGAAAAATCAACAATTCATATTTAAAGGACTGATTTATGTTGAATTATTTATTATTCCATTGAAATTGAGCAGTTCAAATGAATAATTAAAATAAAACAAAATAACTAACAATAGGTCCATCACTCCAGTGATAAAATGTTTATTAAATTCTCACTGCAAACTTATATCTGAGTTGACCTCCAGTCAGATGAGACAAAAATGTTAGAATGTCTGCCAAAAATGTCAGAAGCTGTGAATTCCTTCTGTAGTGATTCTTCATATATTTTAAGCCGTGTTTCCATTGTATCATAATTTGAATATATTTGGTGAGTGATAACATCCAAATTATATTTCTCTATTCTTTATGTGCATTAGATGTGATGCTGTTTGTGTTTTAAAATTTAATTTGCAATCGTGTTTGATTGAAAGACAGCAACACGTACTGAGAGGCAGATGGAAAAGAAGTGTGGGGACAAGAAGTATGAAAAAGATGAAACACAATCTCATGATGCTTCTAGGGGTTGTGGGATATTGAGAGAAGAGTATAGGTTCTGGATCGAAATCTGCCACAAGGCAGACACGCTTTAAAAAATAAAGATGTATTCTTCACTTTCAAACAGTAAGAGGTGATTTCACTGAAACTCGTCTTTCAGCAGAAGGCTGAAAGGTTCAATCATGCCATGAGACATGAAGGGTGCTGTCAAGCCAGCAACAGAGAAACCTTGAATCCAAACAGACATCCCCAATGTTTAAATAGCAGGGAAATATAAAGCCGTAGTCAGTTGATGCTGAAAGGGAAGAAACTTCACTCTCCACTTCACAACTGAACACTGTAGAGTAACAGAAACTAGAGTAGTAGAGCAAAACTAAAACAACTGAAACTTTTTGATGTGTTCATCACTGACAATCTGTGATCTGAACAAGACTCATTCCAACTGATGCGCATGAAGATTTTTTAAAAACGTTTAATTGCCTAAGCCATTAATACAGAATTCTAAATTTACCAGTTCATGTTATCAGTGGTTACCATGGTTATTTGTAACACACTGGCTGACAATGTCCATCCTGTTATGTGCACTGTGTTACCCTCTTTTGATTCCCACTTCTAGCAGGAAGATGCATCATGCCACAAAGCACAATTTATCTCAGACTGGTTTCCTCAGTGAACAATGACTTCACTGTTCTGCAACAGCTTCCATAGTCACTAAATCTTAATCCATCAGAGCACCTTTGGAATGTGGTGAAATATTGATGTGAAGCCAACAAATTGCTCCAGGTGTATGATGCTATCATGTCGAAATGAACCAAAGAAAATCTAAAAAGCAAAATAGTTTTTTTTTTGTTTTTTTTTTCCAAACTAACATTTTGTAGCATATTTTTAAGTAAACAGATTCAATTGCAGCATGTGTTTGCCAGCCTTTTTGTTTCTGCTTCGCTTGGCAGTGGGATGGTTTTGTCTCACAGCTCTTGATGTTTGTTAACCTCTAAATGGGCCTTAGGCAGTGGAACATTTCATTACAGTCGACAGGACGGGCACTAAACATATCCTTCAGTAAGGGATGGTGACGGTAAGCGGTAATTAACAAGGTGTAAAACACTTCATTTAGTGCTCTAAGGAATAATAACTGAGAAGATTCAAGGAGGTGTTAATCGGATATGTAGGTTAATTCTGTAAGGGCACAATATTTCAACACTGAGACAGTTTAGAGGGCAAATTTATTATTGGTCTTTAGTTAAATTTTTAAAGCATATATCTCAAGCTATAGAATGCTTTGCAAAACTTCTCACTGTTTGAATTTCTCACATTTTGTCAAGGTACAACCAAAACTTCAATTGTATTTTCTCGGAGGCAGCTACAGCTGACAGAGGCTCTGCCACGTTTTAATTTCAGCCTTGATGGAAGGACAGATAAGAGCCCTGATCTGCCAAACTCAGGGACTTGGTAAAGACATATGACTGAACAGATTATAAATGTATGAAGGTGCACCACAGTACAGCCATATATATCATAATCTTTATTAAACAGAAGTCGAATGCTGAATGATCCGTAATGGTATATCTTGGGAGCACTTAGAACCCTAGCAGCTGCATTTTAAACAAGCTGTGGATGATCCAGGAAGGTTGTACTGACATAAGTGTAGATAAAATTACAGTTAGCAATGACAACTGTGATAAATCACCATCAAAAGTAATCTCCAAATTTTAACGGTGGGTTTAGTGTATGTAGAAAGCAAGTCTAGCTGTCAAACATTCTGCTGCACCAAGATATTCAGACCACAAAATAGAACTTTGGTTTCCTTCTGCATAAATTGAAGAAAATTGCCCAGGAACTTAGATTTTAAGCTATTCAAACTGTTCTCTAGAACCAAAACATTCACACATTTTATTAAAAGTGTTTAATAAAAAAAATAAATAAAAAAATAAAAATAAAAAAACATATCATTCATCATATTGATGAATGATCTGAAAAGATATGACAATCAAATAATAAAACATGACCAAGGAAACAACTGAGTGGAGTTCCATGCTTAGGAGTAACAAATGTGAAATTAAAGTTGGATTTTGCAACAGAAATACTTTGTCTGATATATAAGAAGTGCAAATGCAGAGATCCATCGCATGCACCTGCCTAAGTCCTTAGAATCTAAAGATGCACAATTTCCTGCATCCATGCACAAGTGATTGGTGGAGTGAGTGAAACAAAAACCTGACAGAAACGTGTCTATGTAAAATAATTGAATGGATTCAAAATATTTTTAGCATACATTTATAGAAATTCCATTGATATAGCAAAGTTTTCACTCCTGAGGTTCATAACTGCTAAGACCTGACTAATGTAAGTTAATCTAACTGAAAATAAAAATATTAGAGGTTCTGAAAGTCTTGAGACTAAGTCTGAGGTTTTCTTTCCCATATCTTCGAATTATTCAAGGTACAAGCCTAAATTCAACTGGGGATCTGTAGCAAGACTTAAAAAGTTATGTTAACCTTTGTGCGTGCGAAGACTGAGGCAAACGTAGAGGACTATGGCAAATGATACAAGTTTTACGTGTGTGGAGTCGGTTGGACCCCATTTCTACATACAAGGGTTAAAGACTTTGGACTCAATATGGATGAGACAATCTGACTTCAGAAGAAGACGGGGCAAACATTTCAGTCTCTAGATGTGCAAGCCTGGGCGAAACACCACAAAAACCCTGCCATTGTAATTGCTTTAAAAGTATTTTCTCAAAAGATTCATACAGATGCACAATAGCCTTTTCAGATTTTCATTTGAACAGAATTGTGAGAACTATCAATTCATCCATAGTCCATCCTTGCAAGGTCTCACAGGGGCCTGGTGCCTATCTCCATCAGTCAATGAGTGTGAGAAGAGAAAATAGAGAAAAAGCAGAGACACACAGGACAAAAACCCATAAACACACAGACACAGTCACTACTATGGGCAACTTATAGAAACCAATTAACATAACAGATTTTGTTGTTGTAAAAGAACCCAATAATGAACAAGGACAACATGCAAACTCAACATGCAAGACCTTCCTGGTCCAAGGCAGCAGACTTTCCAACTGCAAATCCCGCAGCCCATTTCTAAAACCTTGCATCATTCACTTCACAATAATTCATTAGATAGTGCAGAGCCTATAAAATCATAATAAAATACACTTTATCATAATAAAATGTACCTTTGTCACTGAAGTCATCAACCAGGATGATTTCTGCGATGAGCTCTGGAGGAGAACGGTTGATGACGCTGTGAACCGTCCTCAGCAGAGATGACCAACCCTCGTTATGAAACGGGATGATGATGCTGGTGTTGGGCAGCTTCTCTGCATACAGCGTCTGTTTGCAACTGCAGACACAAACACAAACAAAATAAAAATACTCATTTTAGTGTGTGTTAATTTTCTTTTTCTACAAAATGGAGAATGTCTCATTCATTTCTCTCAGACATCCAGTAAAGGTTCTTTTGCTGCTCAGTCAGCTCTCCAGCAGATCTCGGGTCACAAAGGTGATGTATTATTCAGAGTTTAAATGGATGTGCTTGGCTCGTTCACATCAGCTCTACTCACCAGGCTGGAATCCAGATGCAAACTTCTAAGAAAACTTTATGCAGCCCATTTCTCTAAAATGCCATTTCAGAGAAAATAGTTCTTGCAAGGAAACCAGTGGATCACCAAAATAATTCATTTAAAAAGATATGGATTTATCCTGCGTAACATTCATTTAAATATGCAAAAAATATTTTGACACTGCTAGCAATAACTGAGGATTATGTCCTGTGTTTCTATCCACAGCTGACTGAGAAAATAACTCAACATGTTTAATTGTACAGAACACATGTACCATATATATGCCTGCAATGATTCTGTTCGGACATAACTGGTAAAGAAACAGTTCAGAAATGGATATTATAAATTATTTGCTTTGCAAGTGAATGGCATGTCTACAATAGGACAATAAGATAGAAAAACAATGTCCCTTATTAAAAATGACCCATTCAAAAAGGACCCAGATCCAGTTTTTGTTACAGAAAAAGTTTTTAATATTTTTCTAGTTATTGTCATGGTTTTAGCAATATGCATGGTAACGACAGAGGTAATATATCACAAGATGTTTTGATAAATTACACTTTCAGATGGTAACTAAAGAAAGAGAAAAGAATTAGGCCATTGTTGAAATAAACAGTTGAAACATTACAACAGATGACCACTTATGTGGGTATGCATTCAAGCAAGAACTTAACATCTCATCATCATTTATCATTTTCTTTCTTCTAAGGGGAAACAAATTTTGCCTAGTCAAAATTACCCATAACAGCTGCCCAGGTCCAGAATAGTGACCGGTTTTAGCCTCACATCACATTAAGAACAAATGCATGTGTGTGTGACTTAAGATCTTCTTTCATTATAGATCAGAAAGTCAATCAAATCTCTGACTATAACCAACAACTTAGAAAAATGCCTCAGGTGTTAATGATAGTCAATTCTAAATATTTTTAGGTTAAATTTTTAGGTTAAATTTTGGAGACTTTTAGGGGGCTTTGAGTTTTAAGTTCAGAGTTTATTAACATCAGTTCTAAAATGTGAACATTCTGTAAAAACTTAAACAGATGCAGTAATTGGTAACACTTTATTTGAAGGGGGGTGAATAAGACTGACATGACACCATCATAAACATGACATAACACCTGTCATGAACATGAATAAGCCTTCATGAATAGTTATAACTGTTGTCATAAAGCGTCATTCGGTAAATTATGACACTTTTAATGCAAAGTTGACATTATTCAAAATGTGTTTGTTATGACAACTTGACATTAACCAAGAAATCATTACTGATATAAATTTGTTATAAAAGTATTACTGATTGCACTTTAAAAATTAGGTATCTTTATGTTATTAAAGGTAAAGTTTAAACAGTAATGATTTCTTGGTTAATGTTAAGTTGTCATAACAAAGACATTTTGAATAATGTCAACTTTGTATTAAAAGTGTCATAATTTACCGAATGACGCTTTATGACAACAGTCATAAATATTCATGAAGGCTTATTCATGTTCATGACATGTGATATGTCATGTTTATGAAAGTGTCATTACAGTCTTATTCACCCCCCTTCAAATAAAGTGTTACCCAGTAATTAAATAGAGACGACAACAATTAGCAAACCAAAGGCCTTCTGAGTGCTGCACAAAAAGAGCTTAGTGATGCCGCAAACGTATTACGACACAGACAGCTTCAATTTCATTACTAGCAGCATGTACAGAGGTTATCAGCCCCAACATGTGCTCCAAACGATGAGAGACAGCGATCTCCTCATAAATTACCCCAGCAGGTGGCTCAACCCCTGCAGAGGCGTTAATCACGGGAGGTGAGTTATGTCCCTCCAGAGAAAGTGTCTAGTGAGCTGTGTCAGTCGATAAATACAGGTGTTGAATATCAGCCAGCATGTTCATTCACATACAAACACTAAGATCTGCAGTGATGGACAGCTCACTGGGTGGTTTGCTTTAACAAACCTCATCCAATTCCACGGGGAGACGGAGGTAACAGTTAGCGAGTGTGCTTCCAGTAAAAATCATCAGTTTGCAGAACTCAGATGTGCCAGGTACAGGTTTGTGTCTGATTGCCTCTGAGTCACCAACAATGAGCTAATCGCAGCGAAGCAGACGGCACCCGCAGGGCAAGCCAGGTGAGATACGGATGTGTGAAAGGTGCAAGGCGACAGCAGATGTTTTTATTTAAAACGTGTTCGGTTTTTAGAATGCCATCAGAGCAGCGATAAAACAGAACTGTGGTCGCTACGTCTGATACGGAAAAAGGAAAATTTTGCATGGTTGTCAGTGAGAATTCATGTTTGTTCAAGTAATTATAAATAATGCGGTCCTTATCAGTTGACGAAGCAGGTAGTGACAGGAAGGAGCAAACTCAGGCTGAAAACAGGCAGGTCAGCAAAGGATGCTAAAGATGTTCATTTGAAAAGCACAACTAAAAACAAAGAGAGGTGTTCATGGAGTAAATGACTTACATCTGGCCAGCACAGTTACTAATAATGCTGCAGGGTGTCAGTTTTTATAGGGGGCGAGAAAATAAACAGGGGAATGGACCAGATTGTGTCTCTGCAGCAAAACTGAAGACAACTTAGAGATTATCTATGCATTAGCTTTTTTTGTTTCTCTGGAGCATTCAAGTGTTTGTCAACATACCAATGCAGACAAATATCAGCAATGAACCAGCAAATGTTGTTTCCCATCAATTTGCTAAAAGGTCATTGCTATTTTTAAACCTTCATTCTTTAGAGAGAGAGATTGCTACCAACAGGAAAACATTTAAGATACCAGCCAAATCTTCTCCTAGCAAAGTCATCCAAGACCAAACTTCACAATGCTGAGAGAACTGACAGAAAACCCGAAAGCTCAATCTTAGTCTCTCTCAGGATGATAAATGTTAAAGCTCAAAACAGAAAATGAAAAAAACAGTTAACAAATCTGGCTTGTTTGGACAGATTACATGGTTCACATGGCAATATTTCAGATTTGTTGGTTAATTTTCAAAACTTGAGAGACCATACACAATGATAAAAAATCCATAGATATTACTGGTTTGGTTGTGTGCAGTCAAACTACAAAAGCATCACTCTCAAAACAGATTTCACTCAAGAACATTTAGATGTTATATGGGAAATCTCTCAAAACCTCTAGATATCAAACGTGACTTCGGAGTAAACAAACATGGCAGGCGAGGAAGAAGCAGTGGAGATTTTTAACAAAGAAAAAAAAAAAAAAATCCTTTGATGTCCACCAGACATCCTGGTGAACCGTGGCAGTTATTTTATATTTTCTGTTTTGGATTCCCCTCCGTGTTTCCATCTTCTCGCTTTCTGATTAGCTTCAACATTCAACAGGCTGTGTAATCGTTTGTCCTCAGAGAACTTACAGGCCAAGATACCAGGCCAGGACTTGGAGGTCGCAGCATTCTTTCTAGACTAGATCGCTCTTATAAAACACACACAGAATGAACATCTTCTAAGATAATCTTTAGAGATATCACAGTAATTGGAGCGTCGGAAGGACAAAATCAGGTCAAAAATCAGCAAAATATCCTGCTGTGTGAACCAAACATTAGTAGAGGTGCGTGGTTCAGACTTGAGGCAACACTGTTTCTGAGCAAACAACAAATACAAATACATCTGATGTATTGCAGTTTGTGCAACCTCCAATGTATAAAATGAAGATCATTTGAGCATACATTTCCATGGCAACCACTGCCAATTTGAACGTAATTTGCTGGAAGCTCACCTTCTCTTCATGCATCCAAACACATCACTCTTCCCCCTTCAGAACATGCGGGAATTTATGAAGTGCACAGATTGTTTGCCAGGTGAGCTGAGGGGGGTGGCGACACCGTTCAAGTGTTACAGAGTTTTCCATGTCGGAGATGTTTGATTAATAGAGAGACGACTTGTTTATAAAGGAAAACAGCTCTAAATCAAGGAGAGGCGATGAAAAACAGATGTTTTAGCACAAAGTCTGCTCCTCTCCATCAAAACAGTTCAGGTTTAATGGATGCTACAGTTTACCTGAAAACCTGACAAAAAGAGGATGGACCGTAAAATCACTGCCTATGTCAAAGAGAGAATAATTTGATCATATGTAATTTGCTCAGCTGTGTAATACAGCGATTATTCTAAATACACTGTGCTGTTTTTTGGCAGATCGTAAGAGTTTATTTGAAACAGTTGTCATGACTTATGATGCTCTAATACATGGTATTTATCTAAGCTCCCTGGCACAATCTATACTATTTACTTTAAACTTAAAAAGTGATACTTTCATTTCTGCCTATAGTCATCAGGCTATACAACGTCCAACTCTGAAAGACATTAAACTTAAACTTTCATGCACATACTTGTTTTTTATTTCATTTTATTTATTGAATTTATTTAATATTTTGGTCATATTTAAATTACTTGTAATTTTACACATTATAAATATTGTGATACTAATGATAATATTTATATTTACTAGTATTTGGCACTTTAGAAGTATTTGACACTCAAGAAATTTCCCCTTGAGGATCAATAATAATTTCTGAAACCGCTGCAGGTAGGCACCAGCACCCACCGCAACTTGGCTCAAATACCCACTAAGACACTGTGTAAAGAGTGTTCAGCAGGTAATTTGGGGATTATGCTATTTTAGAATCTATATTAGATCAGAGATTTATATTTGTCTTAAAGGTGACCTGTTAAGCTTCCCTGAACAGGTTTAGATACATATATGGGATATACAAAACATGTTAAGATTTTTTTTTGTCTAAAATCATTATTAGAAAATGAGATTTTAGACTGCACAGTTGTGCCTGTTTGCAGCTTGTTTCAGAAGTAGCTCCTTTAAGGCATCTTGTCGCTTTAAAGTCAAATAAGCTGCTGCTGGCCACTCCTCCAACTCCATTTTTACACTTATATGTGAAAATGGCTGCAAACAGATGTGCAATTATTCAACAGAACATCTTCGAAAAGCAGCAGTGGAGCCTCCTGCACAACCAACAAGAATGCAGCAAGTTTCAGGACAGTAAGTTGACAACAGAACATTAGTCTTTTCCAACAGCCATTGTACAATGGTAAACCCAGTTGACCAAGCATGCTGGAGCTCAGTTTGGGTTGCTAGGAGATGGGCTGGGCTTTACTGAGGTTGGAAGGTGACATTACATTACCGTGGTTTTTAAAACAGGCTCAGTTTCCAAACACCAAAATACATGTACTTCATGTCTCTTATTTTTTTAAGCATTTCAGCTATTTTTAGAAGCAGTAGAGACAGTACAAAAATGTGCTAATGTGAATCTGGCAAAATATGTCCCCTTTAAAACCTGTTGTTTTTTGTTTGTTTTTTTGCATATATGTGTGCCAGTTTATAATTGAGCATCCAAACTGCTGCTTGCTTAACTTAACTTATAAACTACAGCGTCTGCTGTTGGAGTATGTGGAGAAACAAAAGCAAATTTGGTTGCTTTAGTCCTGCTCTTGGAAGACAAGTTAGAGACTGCCTTACCTTTTACACCTGCACGAATTAACATTGTGTATTACGATATATATGAACTTTAGGCCACATCATCCAGTCCAAGAATTGAAAGTTTAGGTTTTGTCTCTGGATGTGATCTTGAAAATCTGTAACTTGTTGCAGGAGATGAGAAGATAATTCTGGAAGGCCAATTTGGAACAAAAATACCTTCAAGTTGTGTTCAGTATTTGTTTTCAATGCTGCAGCAGTAATGAAAACAACTGTTGTAACAGATTGCATTTTCATTAGCAACAAAAACACATCATTCAGCTATATCTTGATCTGTCTGAGTTGCAGCTTTGATTTTCTTTTTTTAGTGTATCTGTCAGCACTAACATGGAGCTGATAGCGAAAATTCAAGCTGGAAGACTCCGCCCCCTCCGTTCGCCCATCAGCGTCATGCTCATCTCCGACCTCAGCGCTGGTCCTCACCCGGCGCGTCCAATCATCAATCAAGCTCTGCATAAAAGGATCCACACCCAAGCCGTCAGCCGGTTCCAAGCTGCATTCAATCCGTTCATCTGCACGCTTTGTCCCTTTCTTTTTCCCCTAAGACGCTCCTCGGATGCAAGACATTTTTCTCCCGGCCCCAGCCCGATCATTTGAAGCAGCTTCTCCCGCCTATTTCTCACCTGCCTGGGGTCTCACTTACTCCACGATCCACCTCTGAAAAACACCATAATAAGCCCTCCGGTCAACTTGTGACAACATCTTTGTCCGTTTTAAACATTCCCTTTGCATTATTACGCATCTCTTCTCTGCCTGCTGTTCCCCCAGTGCCAGACGAGCACTGCGCAATTCTCTGGTGGTGGTTGGTCAACCTCGTGCAAAGCGCATGGTCTTATCCTGTCAATGTTACGCATATCTTTCCCCTCTGTCTTTAACACCCTTATTTTCAGATTTCATTCCAAACTGTAACCCCTCAGCTGGCCTTCATGCTCCAACCTGGATCCACGCCATCCCTGTAACCCCTCAGGTGGCCTTCATCCTCCAGCGTGGCTCCGCGCCATCCCTGTAAACCCTCAGCTGCCCTTGATCCTCCAGCCTGGCTCCACGCCATCCCTGTAACCCCTCAGCTGGCCTTCATCCTCCAGCCTGGCTCCGTGCCATCCCTGTAAACCCTCAGCTGGCCTTCATCCACTAGCCTGGCTCCACGCCATCCCTGTAACCCCTCAGCTGGCCTTCATCCTCCAACCTGGCTCTGCGCCATCCCTGTAAACCCTCAGCTGGCCTTCATCCTCCAGTGTGGCTCCGCGCCATCCCTGTAAACCCTCAGCTGGCCTTCATTCACCTGCCCGGCTCCGCGCCGCCCCCGTAATCCCTCAGCTGGCCTTCATCCTCCAGCCTGGCTCCACACCATCCCTGTAAACCCTGAGCTGGCCTTCATCCTCCAGCGTGGCTCCGCGCCATCCCTGTAATCCCTCAGCTGGCCTTCATCCTCCAGCCTGGCTCCACACCATCCTTGTAACCCCTCAGCTGGCCTTCATCCTCCAATCTGGCTCCGTGCCATCACAGTAACCACTCAGCTTGCCTTCATCTTCCAGCCTGGCTCTGCGCCATCCCTGTATTCCCTCAGTTGGCCCATGTCCCAGCTTTTCTCTCTGTCTATCCAGCGAGGCTCCTCTCCAGCCTGCACCTATCCTCCAGCCTTTCTTCAGGCTATTCTGTATCCCTTCAGCCCGTACTCTCCACCTGCCCGGCTCCACGCCATCTAGTATCCCTTCTGCTGGCCTTCATTCACCTGCCCGGCTCAATGCTGTCCCAGTAGCCCCTAAGCTGATCTCATTCACAAGCCTGGCTCCGCGCCATCACAATAACCACTAAGCTGTCCTGCATCCTCCTGCCTGGTTTCATTCTAGCTGCGTATCCCTCAGCTGGCCCCTATTCACCAGACTGGCATCATGTCGTTATGGTATATCACTGCTGGCCTTCTTCCACCAGCTAAGTTTCCCCGTGTCATCTGTCACCTCAGATCGATTCCTCCTATCAGTGCCTCACCTTTTCTCGTGAACAGCATCCCTATTGGCTGACCACTTATACCGTATGCCTTTTCTTTCCTCTCAGCATTCTTCTCCTCCTGTCCCTCAAGTCAACTCACAGGTTTATGGTCCCACTATTGCCTTCTCTCACCTTAGGGCCTCGGCCCCAGCCTCGGCCACCTTTTGGGGGTGAGAGCATCTCTAATCAGCGTCGGGGATGTTCACCCGAGATTACAGCTCAAATCTTCCGCCGGGGCCCAAGCGCCAAAGAACTGTTATTCATTTCCATAGAACTGTTATTCATTTTGTCATTAAATCTTTAATCGTTCATTTCTACGTCTGAGTTTTTCCAGCCTATGTCCCAGCGTTGCCTGCTCCTACAGCCTGCCCATGTCGTAGCCTTTCTCTCATTGTTGGTCCATGTCTCAGTTGTTCTTCCCTCATACTTTTCAGCGTGGCTCCCTTACAGCAGGCACCTATCCTCCAGCCTTTCTCCAGGCAATTGTGTGTCCCCTAAACTGATCCCAATCTCATGCCTGGCTCCGCGCCTTTAACTATCCTTCACTCTCTTGCCTGTATTATTTCAGCCCTTTCTCTTAGCAGGCCTTCATTCTTCAGATGGGCATCATGATATCATGAAAACCCCTCTATCAATCAAATTTGATTCCTCCTACCAGCTTCTCACCTTCTAGACTTCTGCACTCCTTTGGCTGACTACCTGTACTGTATTTTTCTCTCTGCATCCTCAAGTCAGCTCCCAAGTTGTAGGTCTCACTTTTCCTCAAGCCTCGGCCCCGGCCTCAGCCCTTTTTTGGGGGGAGAGCATCCCTAATCAGATATCGGGATGTTCATCGAGTTCACATCAAATCTCAGCTCAAATCAGCTCCCGGGCTCCAAGCACCAAAGAACTGTTATTCATCCCTGTCATTAAACCTTTTAATTGTTCCTTTTTCTCTGTCTGAGTCTTTCCAGATTAAAATATTATTGTAGGGGAGCTCAGGTCAAGAAAACTCTGCTTTCATGAATACAAATTAAAAAAATAAAAAAAAAAACAGTGATATGGAAGCAGCTATAGTTGCTTTCAGATGAAAGCTGATGTGAGGTGAACTGTCAGAGAAAAGGCCTTACAAGAAAAACTGAAAATTGGGCTACAGCAGCATTCAAAGACAGAAGGTTCACACAAGAGTCTAGATAAATTCATCTTTGTGATGGAAACATTTTTAGTTATTTTATCTACGCATAAACACATTACCAAACGTCCTCCAGATGAGTGCTGTCATTATAAAGGTGAACCTGTCAGAAACATCATTAGAATGGGAACAAAAGACAAACGGAAAGCATTTCAGTAATTCAGTTACTTTGATGCACACCCACTCATACTCTTCGCGTTTTATTGATAAGACACTCACTTTTCGTGGCGGATGTCAGGCAGGGAGCGGTTCAGAGAGATCCGGTTGCTGACATAAATGTTGAAGCCGTTTTCCCGGTAGGCCTGGTCGACCCGGTCAGTTTCTGTCAGAGGAAACGGCTTCCCTTGCTCACCGTTACCTGCAGAACACATTTTCAGCTTTAAATTTTCATAATTTTCCATTATGATAATTTTCCATGAAATTCTTTTTTTTTACTTTTGCCCCTTTTGACCCTTATAGTGCATCAGAATAACCATATTCCTCAGGATTGTATTTGTTCTTTTCAGTATGTTGCTCTTATACAAAATATTTTATTTTAGATCCCTTTACATTTTCTTTATTAGAAGTCTAATTGGTCTACATTTTAATTTTAAGAAGTAAGATTTTGTGATTTTTTTTTCCCGTTGAAATTGTCTGAGTCATTATCAGTTCACAAAGCAAAGAAATTCACTCTTAATGTGAAGCAAATTAACTCTGACATATGAATCATTTGAGTGAAGTAAGTTTCCTAAACCACAGCTCTGTCCTTTTTACTGTTCAACTGCTTAAGATTTTAGTTAAATCTGACTTATGTATTCTTCATTTTTAAGTTCACACTTCCCAATATATCGTGGTGTGAAATGACTCAGAAAAGCCATCAACAAAACTCTTCACAAAGTCTGCAGAATGATTTATCGGGCTTCAAATACAGTATGTAAAAAATGAGTAAAAGGGAATATCTGTGTTTTGTTTTTTGTTTTTTTTAAGTATACATAATTTGTTTAACCTGAAAACATTGTTATTGTTCTGGTGTTTAGTAAGTCTGCATGGTGATATACAGTTTGTTGTATTTTAAATTAATCCAAAAGATCCAAACTGTGGTAAAGTACAATACTGGAAAGTACTGTAACAAACACAAACCAAACTTGACATCTTTTTAACTGTTTTTCTCAAAGTCCTGTGAAGTCTGAACTCAAGTTATAATTCTGGTATTTTAAGGACTTCACTGAAAACAATAATGCAAATGAGTAAGATTTTAAAATTGTTCATTGTAAATCATATGATACTAATACTTGCAGCAGGTAATGCAGCCGTATGTTACAACGGGGTAAAACAATATGTAGTGTTTACTGTAAATAGAAACAACAGTAGAACAACAAAGCTTGTGTAAAAACATGATGTCTCACTTTAACATAAAACCATACATTTGAGTCTGGTGTATTTTTGGTTAAAACATGTCTGTTCTTTATTCAGTGAAGTTTTTTTTTTGTTTGTTTTTTTGTTTTTTTTTTCAAAATGCAGAGATTTGGAAATTTTACTAAAAAAAGATTTGGAAAAATTCATAAGAATATTACTCAAGTAAAAATGAAATGTACAATGTAGTAACACTACAATTATGTTTTTTTTTTTTAAGTTACTCAAGTTATTATCCACTTCTGGTTCCAACCTGTGTTTCTTAGTTTTACAAAATTCTGAAAAAAAGTAATATTTAGTCATTATTTAATTTTTAAAGCAATTTCTAGTCAAAATAACAGCCATTTATGATGAAAAGCTATTATATTTTAGAACTATTTTCTATTCTATTCTATTTGTGAATATGTATACAGTGGATCCTCTGTAATCAAGAGGATTAGCATCACAGCAGCCTGCAAATATCTTGATTGATACCTCCAGTAGTTGAGATATAAATATTGCAACTACCTATTTGAATAGTTATGAACTCCAAATATTCCTTACCACAGAAGGCAACTTTCTGAGTCTTCTTTATGTCCTTTTTTGGAGCTACAGCCAATCAGTGCGCAGGAAAATGAAAGATGTTCTATTTCAGCTTCCCAAACTGCATTTTCTTTTGAACATAATAAAACTGTGAATAGGAACATTTTCTATGAATAATTTGGAGCTGTTTACTGAACCGAGAATTATTCTTGAACTTGGCAGGAATTACAGAATAAGATACTTGAATTTTTTGTTCAAAGTTGCATCTCTTGAGTTTTAGACGTTCCCCTGTTTTGACATAACATTAAAATGTTTTAATTTTTTCCTCAGCTACTTGCATATCTCTGTAGGAGCCTGCTGATTACACTTATTTTTTTCTTCAAATTAGATGTATTCAAACTGGAAAATATCAAAAACATGAAAAATTTTCCCCTAGCAGAATTGGCTAATTTTTCTACATCTGCCTTTTGTCAAATTTCCGAGTACTGACTTATTGAAAAGAAGCACTGTACGATCTTTTAGTCTTGGACCTTTCCCTTCAAAAGTCCAGGTAATTTTCCATCCAAAGTTTCTCTCAAAACTACACAAAAGCCAATTAAATCCTTTCACTTGTTTCTAACTCAACGCCAGGGGCAGAATCAATGCTTATTGTGAAGATTAAGTGTGTTTAATTATGAACTCAGGGCGCTACAAGCCATATTGATTCATGCAGGTTATGTGGTAGAAAATCCACTTGGAGGAAATTATGGAAAGAAGTCAGGGAAAAAATAGAAAAGCAGTGAATGTCTGTGTGGCCTGAACAGATTCAGCAATGAGTTTGGCCCTACCGATCCGAGCCGCATCTCTCCTTATTGCTTCATGGTCGTGCCAGTCGACTCGCCGCACACCGTCAACTCCTACCTGAACCACCTTCTGGCTGAGCCCCTAAAGGAGCAGAAACAAGAACAAAGAAACACCAAAATATAGACTGAAATGAATAAATTATTTCAGGTTACATTATCTGTTTCAGATGTTGAAAAGTTCTTTGAACAAAACAGGCACATCTGCAGACACACTTTCAATCCTCATCAGCTTTCTTTTCTGGCTGCCATCCAGAACCCTCCATTATTTTTTTTTGTTACTGACAGCTGTGGATTTACACAAAGGAAAGGCAAAGAATTCCTGCTCTTTATTTGTTTGACACACAGCAAAATGACATTCACTCTCATCTCTGTGGTGAACACACTCATCACCACGAGCCATTATTCTCCGCCGTGCATTAAAATGCACAAGCAGCCGTTTATGAAATTCTCTCCCGCCTGCTTTAGAAATGACTTTCGGTGGCTCGAGATGTTATAGGATCACAGCACAATGGTAAATTAATTAGCTCCATGGGAGGACGCAATTAGAGGAACGTTGTTAATACAAGAAACACGGCTGACTGTGTGGAATACTGTTAACCGGGCTGCTGGCTGATAGCGTTGCACAGTCAAACAAACGGCGCTGGCGAGCCGTGGGACTGTGTAAAGTGTCTGCAGCAGCTGTTCTGCAATTTTTCTCTGTTTGCTTCTGTTCTGCCTCACAATGGCTTCAGGAGAAAGACCAATCAGTGAAGGAGGGAGACACTCCATAGAACAATAAATCATTTAGTCAGTGGTGCGTTCCACATTTTATGAAAACATTTTATACTCAGGAGAAATTATATATTCACTGAGAGATGGTTGTTGATGATTGTGCAAATTGATCAATTGTAGATTCATTCATCACAAAATGCTCTAACACAAAAAAGAATAGGAACCAGAATATACTTTATTGATCCCCAAGGAAAAACTACTTCTTTTTTTTTTAACAACCTACTCTCATTCAGTAGTGACATCGGCAACCAACCAGGGCGACAACTCATTGGGGATGGCAAGCCAAACCAAACCCTATTATTGCACAAGTAGAATATCTTCATGGCCATTAACTATGAAATAGTCCATCTGAAATTGCTCAAGCAAATCTAATTCTTAGGCTTTATTATTAGTCATTGCTTTGTTGTTTACCTTCAAAGAAAAGCATACAGGCATTATTGCTTTCTATCAAAACAGTTTTTCAAATGGAGTGTTGCTTAGAGTACCACTGCTAAAAGAGAAGTTTTCAGGATCATCATAATCTTTGGGGTGAAAGGTCAGCTCCAGTCAAAGAGAGCCCAGCAGGCTCCAGAACTGCTTCATCCCGAGCCCACCCGCTACATAACTGTGTAGCGGACTCAGAGCTTTGCACAGCTTTGGGTGCGAGAGCCTCTCTACACACAGAGAGACAAAGAATTTTAGAAAAGCCAGTTCTGTTTAAGAAAAACATCAAGGGCAGTCAAACCTAAATAGGTGAGAACAAGCACAAAGTTATTTTCTCTGAAAGAATCCTCTCTCTGATTGCTTGTGTCTCATCCAAGAGAGGCCGATTTACCAATTCTGGTCAAGAGCAACTCCTTGAATGAGGAGAGCGATCAAAATTTCCTGAGAGAGGAACTTCTTCCAACATCCCCTAATCATTGGGTATTGAGCTGTGTATCTCCAAGCATGGTGGCCCAACGTGTAACAAAGCTCCAACACTGATCAACTCCATGCCGGGTCTTTATTGTTAACAAAATCAACACCTTTAGAGAAAGTGCAGTATTCTGTAAGTATTTAAGTAACAAAATCAAAACCCATTAAGTTGTGCACATAAGTCTCCACTGAGGTATAATCCAAAAAGCAAGTGAGAGAAAATTAAATGTCACCACAACATGCAGTCAAACATGTTCCCACTAAGTTACACCACCTGTCTATGATGCTGCTATTATGCAACCTCCCTCTGGTGCCACATTGACTCAGTAATGTCAACCTTAAAAAATGTTTTCAAAGCACAATTCTAACAATATTCAACAAATCCATCCATCTATCAATCCATCCATCCATCCATCCATCCATCCATCCATCCATCCATCCATCCATCCATCCATCCATCCATCCATCCATCCATCCATCCATCCATCCATCCATTTTCTTTACACCCTTGTCCCTTAGTGGGGTCGGGAGGTGCCGGCCTATCTCCTGCTAATGTTCCGGGCGAGAGGCGGGGTACACCTGGACAGGTCGCCAGTCTGTCGCAGATATTCAACAAATGTAGAAATCAAATCAACACCTTAAGCTTGATTTTGTTTCATAAACATTTTTAAATCTTTTAGAAGCAGCTCAGGGTAAAACTAGAGGACTGCGAGAAATCTGCAGCAATAGCTCTGCTGAAAGAGACAGAAGGGAATGATGCATGGACCAAAGCGTCAGTCCATCCATTCATTTAATGAAAAGAAAGAAGAAAAAAAAACATCAAGGACATCAATGCTTGCCTGGACTAGAGAAGAGATGGTCCAAGCTAAAAATGTTTTAAGTTGACTGCCTGTCCCATGTTTCTCATTTTGAGAAATACAAACTGTCACAAGAAAATGAAATGCACAAATTCTTTAACTGCAAGATAAACTTCTGAGTAGACCCATCTGAACCTTTATTCAGTTTTATGCCTTTGAAATAATTGAAAAGACAGATTGTGTTCACAGCCAAGGACATTTTCAAAAATTCTTGTCACTGGACAATCCCAGTGGAAGTTAATATTTCAACAAAACAATCAAAATGAGCAGCTTTTCTGTGACATTTGAGAATAAACGTTCCCTTCTTTATGTCTGGCCTGCACCACATTCCTAACAAACTAGGGACATTTTGGGACCCAATGAAGCATTTTGGTTGTTAAATTTCTTGTTTTCCTTTTGCAAACTAGTCTTAAGGTGTGAAGCTGCTGTTGGTCGATTTTTGTAAAGCTGACACAGATTTTGCTAATTCAGATGAGTCAGTTCTCTTTTTCAAATTTGTGCTTTTGAAACTGGAGTAGTCCTCTGATATCTCTTCTGAACTGCAACAATGCGGCCATTATAGCAAAAGAAATTAGCTTTGCCAAGGGCACTGATCCAGCGCCACATCATCTCAGAAGCTTGGTGCATTGAGTACTTGCTGACAACAATGTTTTATTGATTAAGATTTTCAAAATTATCTTTTTTTTCTTTCCAAGTAGTATAGTAATTCTTGTTTCTGTTTGGTCTGAGGCATCGTAAATAACAGCAGTCTCTCCTAACTTTAGTTCTCTTCCCATATAATTCCTAATGTTTTTTTATTCATATAACTTTCATCCAGAAGCCAAAGAAATCAGCGTTTCACACTTCTTTAAAGAACTGAGCTAAAAACATCACCTGCAATAGGAACTGCCTTTGTAAAAAAAAAAAGAAAGAAAAAAAAAACAAGATTACAACAACTCAAATGCAGGAAAGGATTTATATCAATAGATAAAGAAGACTTTCATTTTCCCTTTCTGCTGCTCCCCCTTGCTTCTCCAGCCTTGGTATTAGCAGGTCTTCCCAGGAGAACTCTCCATCTCATCATGGAGGTTTTTCTAGCCCAAAAGGGACAGTCTGGAGCAATAGAAAGTTTTCATGACAGTTGGAACAGAAAGAATATTGCTACTGCTTCCATATTTTTAAGAGCAACAGCAGCAGCCAGGTGCTACCATAAAAGCAGGATATTTTCCCTGGTTTTCCCTGGTGAAGGTCTGAAAACCTTCAGCATAGGGCGTAAAGAAGCAACACATTCTATCCTAAATCTCAACATTTATTACATGTTGAGCTGGTGCGGTTTGGTTTTACACTGCAGTGTGTCAAATGAACCAAACCCTTTGAAAAACGTTTTCCTTCCTTCACCTGTGGCGGTGCTGCACCAAGAACCACTGAAGGAAACAACATTGAAACTTCTGAAGAAGAAACTGAGCTCAACTTCCTTCTTTATAAAACGCAAACAAAAATACATGAGATTTTAATGGTTGTACGTTTTCTCTTTTGTCTTTGGCAAAAGTCATTCCTCCAACTACCGCTAGTCTTGCACATTTGTTTTGGTGGTATTAACCAATGTTGCCTTTTCTTGCTTCTGGGGGGGTTTCTGATCTGCCTGGCATTCAAATTGCAGCAGAGATGACTTTGACCGAACCATGACCTGGGTTTTTAGGCAGACCAGAATTCGACACCAATTGAAGCAAACCATACTGTCAAGAAAATGAACTGCAGTAAGATCAAAGTGGACTTAGTAAGGCTAGGGTGAATGCACCTTAAAGCACATCATCTTACAGAGAGAGAGATTATATAAAAGTGGAAAACATGAAGGACTGTGAAAAATCTTCCAGTGGACATCCCGGTAGATTTATCTTTAGTGCAGTGTTTAGAAAACAAGCAAAAAACAAAACAAAAAAAAAAACAATGAATCCAACAATGAATCCAGATCGACGTTAACATGGTAAATGTTACCGTTCAGGACAAAAGGATGGGACAACTGAAAGAGACAAACAATTATATTAAAAACACCTCTCTGGGAATTCTTATCTGCATAACTTACCGCTTTTCACCTTTTAGAGCAGATTCATCACTTCAAATGCAAGTGATGAAGTCGATCAATCTCCCAAATATATCACCAGTAGATCACTAAAAACCCAAAACTGAAAACTCGCTTTCTGCAAGAGAGACGACGACAACCTCAGACTTGTTGATCTAATCCTCATCCAGGAAACAAAGCAAACGTACTTACTTAAACTTTTTTTATTGTTCCACTGCCAGAACACAAAGACAGTTAGGAATTTATTTTAGATAAACTTTTTTTTGCTGCTTTCGGTGGGTCAAGTAGAGTGTGAGTCCATCTGTGTATTTTCCAAATGAATGGAAGTGATGCTACGCCAACACATTTGCTTCTAATTAAAATTTCAGCCACTGTGGATGTTTTATTCCACTGAGGCTTTCCGCTCCAACGAGACCTTGAGCAACAGAACACAGAGAATAAAAGACTATAGCTGATTCTGAAAGCTTCAGAGTAACTCTTATTTTTATACTGTTTTTTGCACAAGTCTCTATACTTTGCGCGAGTGGGCCGAGGCTGTGAAAAACAGCATGAGAGAAAAGATGCTGGTGATTAAAACAGAGAGTCTTTTTTTCCCCGTCTGGCCCAACGTACCCCCTCCACAGCCCCGCCTCTGTCACACATACAGTCACACAAGTGAGTAGCCAGCAGTTGTAGAGGACCTTGCAGAGAACAAACAGCCAAGGGAATATAACTCCCAGAAAAGCTGTCTTAATAACTCAACACTAATATGCAAGAAATGAAGCCGGACACCACATTAACCCAGCTTTCTGCTGGAACATCCATTTCTTTCCTACCACATAGACCCGTGTATTCACTTTATTTTACTTTTTTTTCCAGTTCCGCTGAATTCTGCTCTGTTCAGTTTAGATTTAAGATGAAGCTTAAAGCTGAAAGTTTTAAGGGTTATTAAATCATGGGCACATATATTGCCAAGTTTTCTCAATGCCAGCATAAAAACACCAATTTAATGGAGCACACCTCTGCAGTACGGTGAGAACAATAAATACTGTGCGCAAAGAGCTGGAACTTACACTTTTTAATATTTCCATAATACATTGAAAAATGTCATTTTTTCATTTTTGGACTTGTTTAGCTCCATTCCTCTCTTTACGGCTTCATAAATTAATTATAAACTCGTCTTTGTTTAAACCTTTGTTTTCTGAAATCAGTCTCAGTATGTAAAATTACGGAAGGAAAAATTGAATATTTTGTGTTTTAAAATTTCCACCTCAATCAGTGAGGGATCCTGGATTTATTCAAAAATATACGATTTTATATGGAATAAATTTTCCTGCCAACATAAAGTTGTTTTTCTTAATATACAATAAAGCTGCAGAACTGCTGCATTCACAAGTTTTTCCTAAGAAAAACTCATTTATGTTAATTAATGTTTTTGAAACTGCAAGATAGAAAAATATCAAATTTAAAGCTCCAATTAAAAGTACATTTTGAATATGTATTTACCCATAACGATTATCCACCAGTAACTTAAAAGGTCAAAATTTTCACTTTATTGGTTGTTGGAAGAGGAACCATCCAAATGTCAACTTCACAGCAACAGCACTCTGATAGGATAAAATGAGATACAAATTAACCTTTATTATGAGAAGTTACATTTAAAAGCAAATAACAATTGTAGCTAAACATGTAGAAATATTTATCAACTTTTAACTTTAGAAAAGATTCTGACTCAATAACCTTATAAATACAAATAAAAAAAAACTCTTCTTTGTCACTTTTAATATTAATGTCAAATAACTATAATTCGTGAGGCTTCCCAAAAGGAGAAAGAAAACATGTTCCCTGAGCCAGCCCTACCTGTCACACAGGAACAGATTTGAAAAGGTCTTCAGTGCCCAGAAATAAAAAGAACTCCCTGTACAATGAGTGGAAATGCCACGTTAACATCTACGATGGCACCTTTTCAGCAGAGACTTGCCACATTTTGCTTTGAGACCTTAACTTTTTTTCCCTTCCTTCTTCTGACGTGTTCCAGCTTAAAAGAGACATCTTTCTCCAGGGAAATACGAGAAGACGATGTGATCAGTGACAAATGGCAGCAACCCTCACAGGTCAAATTTGTCCTTTTTAAACTTTTTGCTGCACCACCTGACCAACTTTAACAAAGGAGGTTAAAATATTGAAAATTGTCCTTTTTATCTTTTGCTATGGTTAAATGAAATAATTTATGTAAATGCTATCACTTTTCTGCCTGTCTTTATATCTGTCTTGTCCTCGTTGTGATATAATACATTGTTATAGTACATTGTGAGCAAAACATTATACAGGCCATACTTCTCAATAACTGATAGATTACTTATGAACTGACATATATTGTTTCATTTGTAAGTGTACAAATGAAATTATATAAGGTCCAGAAAGAAACCTGCAAGCTTCATGAAAAAAATAAAAATAAAAAAACATAAGTTGCAAAATGTAGCAAGTTGGTTCTATGAAATAGGTCTTGGAAAATAACCTCCAACTTTTGAAAAAGATGTAGACTCTGCTAAGTCATGTAAATCTTCTCACAAGCTCTCAGGAAGTAATCATTTAGCTCCAGAAAGTTCTGTACTGTAATGTATATTTTCTGGAATGAACCCTGTAGGTTCTTGAAGGTAATCTGAAAGTTCTGTAATAAAACTGAGTTTTGAAAAGTTCTAAAAAGCAACTTGCAAATTAAATGGAGGATCTATTGCTATCCACATGTATTTTATCATTTGTGACTTGTTTTTTTTTTATTGTGACCATTGATAAATTTGATCAAATTGAATGTTTTGTTGTTGCAAAGCCTCAAACAAAGCAACTCTAATATCACGGTTCTACCATGGAAAGAGGTGGAATGTTTCCTCTGAGATTCTCCTCCTGACGTACGGTATCATTCATATAGCAGTAACGATTAGATAAATCACAGGTTCAACTGCAAAAATGAGAGCTTCACTCCAGTGTGTGGTGAAGATAGCCTAAAATCAAGCTCTTCTATAACTATTTACTTTCCAACCTTCATATTTGGTCAAGAATCATGGATCACGACGAACAGAACCAGAATTGAGCTCTGCCTTAGAGTTGAAGCGCTCCATCATCAGTAGCTTGGAGTACAAGTTCTGCTTCTCCACATCTAAAGGAATCAGCTGTGGTGGTTTGGGCATCTGACCAGGATCTCACTGGGAGGACAGCCCGGGGCAGACCCAGGTCTCATCAATGACAAGGTATCTACTTTAGCCTCTGAACACCTTAGATGGGTGCTTCTCAGCCCCGGTCCTCTGGGCTTCCATCTCTTACATGTTTTACATGTTTCCTTTCTGCCTGCAACACTTCTGCCTTTTGCAGCACTTGGTAGCAAGTTGGAGGTAGAGCAATCATTTGAATCAGGTGTGCTGGAGAAGAATCCATCTCAAACATGAAGGACTGTGGGCACCAAGGTCCAGGAGTGAGAAACATTGCCTTAGGTGTTAGAGCAGGAGAAGGATATGATGCCTGGCTGGATGGATGTAAAATAAGAAAACGACACAAGCTAAAGAAAGAAAGAGAGATGTCTACATTTTACCCTGCCTTGCTTGGCAGGGGGAAAAGAGCAAAGCCGTGCATTTGATAAAAAACAGATTTGAGCATTTGTTCTCTGCGGACCAACGATTTCGACCACCTTGGGTCAACACCACCTGTCTGTTTTCTTTTTTCCATGCTAAAAGTGAAAGCCTTCAGAAGGTTGGACTCAAGAGGAGATTTTTTTTTCCCTCCATCTTCTTCTTCTTTTCTGTTTTTCGTTAGATCATAGAACCCCAGGGAGACAATTACCTGCTTTTCCTGTTTTTATCTCACCTTCTGCTCCCTGCCTTCCTCCACTTTCCGACACTTCACAGACAAGTCAATTTGTGCTGGGAGCTGAGAGCATCCTTTTGCTTTGTCCAGGAATGCAAAAACTTGTGTGCACAAAAATACCCATTTCTACCTCAGTCCAGGGAATGAATCCACATCCTGTCTGAATGAGAGCAGCAGCTGCGACTCCAACATTAAATTTAGTCCTCATTTTTAGTTGAGGACTAAGAATGATGTTCATAAATTATAAATATCATAGTTTATATGACATTTACTCCAAATGATTTAGTATTTATTTCAAACTTATTTACCACAAAATCTGCAGAAACTATATTAGACGTAAATTATAAATTGCTGAAAAAATGTTAAAATATAAAGAGTGCCAAAGAAATAGTCGCTTAGTTCAACCATTGGTACTGATTGTTCTAGAATATTTTTTACTTGCCAACACCACTGGCAATAACTTTCTAGTCAGTTTTCATGATTCACTGCAACTGAGGTCTAAAACTTGGTTATTCATAAGACTTTTACTAAACTCTGTTTGACCACAATGACAAAAAACCAGCATGGATGGCTTGAGATGAGACTGTCAAAGATGGTGGTGGCAGCATCAGGTAAAGGGAATTCTTTCTTATCAGTGTCACTTGCACCCTGCATGAAATGGATTTAATATTGAAGAAGAGGACTGATGGAAGTTGGACTTGGTTTTATCATTTAAAAGTAGGAAACAATTCAATTCTCCCAAGGAGAAAGGCCAAATATCCAGTCACATTTACCCCAGAATGCTGTTGATAGCTTCAAATAGCATAAATATGGAATGCAACTTCCCGAGGGACATTTGAAAACACAAATTCTAAAGTTGGAACACCATTTGCAAGCTTATAAAACACCACAATCAGTAACATTTGGCTACTTTTTCTTTCCCTGTGATTTATGAACAGCAGGGAAGATCCTTTAAAAATTATGATCATAAGTTAAGTCATCCAGCTTGTTTTATCTAAACACACTCACATCAAAGCTAAATACAAATTCTGAAAGATGATATATGATGTTTTTAAATCTTTTGCTTTGAGGCCAAGCACAGCCTAACATTTCTGTGGGTTGTTTTCACAAGTTCTGAACCCTGAATATGCAGACCGAGTCACTTCAAGTTGACAAAACAGCTAACAAGTTGTGAAACACGTCCTATCTCTACAAGAATCGGAGCAACAGTCTGGCTGGCTGCGGAGCAGAACCTCTAAACTCAGCTCACAGCTGCACAAACCCGTCACAATGTGTGTAAACCCCACAAAGATTTCCATTCTCTTCCTAACTCCAGGCTGCAGAAGACCCTGCAGAGAAAAACAGTGCACTGTAAGGCCCATTATTTCCAAAAAGGAGCCATTATGCAGAATCCTGCTGAGCTGCAGAGTGGACAGAGGACCCAACACAGACTGCAACTTGTGAAAACTGAAACCTCTCTCCCAGAAAGTGATGGATTGAATCCTAACCTATCAGTTTCAGAAAACATGCAAAAACACAAAGCAAGTGGGAGGTTTTGATGCCTCTTATATGAAATAAGCAAGCTCAGATTGGGAGAAACTTTCACAGAAAAATTCTCTTTACCATCATCAGAGGGAACACCGCAAAGTTACAACCCGTTACTAAATCCATTAGACAGCTTAAAATAATTTTATTGTGTTACATTTTTTGTTATTTAGATTATCTTCTCTGACAGCCACATGTACAGTAAACAAGTATCCACTGAGTTGACTTGGCTGAAAGTCTGCACAAACAAATGCAACAAACACGTCGCTGGCTAAAACAAGCAGGATCTCAGTACTGGAGAGTATCAACACTGAATGATATCAAGGTTTACTGCTTATAAAAGATGGTTAGAGAGATGTAATAATCTAGAGCAGCGCCGCAGCCAATAAAAACACAAATAAAATGCACAAATGCCCTACAATTTTCATTTAGGACATATTTATTATTAAATCCCACTGCTAAACAGTTTTCATGTGCAGAAATGTGAAATATTACCTGAAACGTTGTGTGAAATAAGAGATGGTATGCAAAAAAACTGTCACATTTAATATGTTTAAAGTAAGAGATTCCTGTCAGAAGTTTCCTTTGACTCATCATGGGCATCATGTCGTATTTGGTTTGGATTTTTGTTCTTTTATTTATTTATTTATTTTTTTAAACCATTACTTTTCCAGGCTGAAATGACACGAAATACAAACATTTTAATTTAGGGTGAATTTTTATAATTGCATAATTAGACTAAAATATTCACATATCTTACAGTACATGAATTTTATTGCTTGTTAGCACAAATTCTACATCTAATCAATCACATGACAGCAACTGAGTACATTCAGGCGTCTAGAGGTCATGACCTGCTGAGCCTCAGAATGGAGAGGAAGAAGAGGATATAAGTGACTTTGAACATGACAGGGTTGTTAGTGCCAGAAGAACCAACACCGCCATGGTGGGAGTGTTTCAAACACTGTTGGTCTGTTGGGATTTTCAAACACAACCATCCCTCACCAGTCTCCAGAGACAAAGAAAATCAAGTGAGTAGCAGGTGTGTTGCCTGGAATGCCTTGTTGGTGTCAAAGGTCAGAGAAAAAAGGGAGTCTGGTTACAGATGACAGAAAGGCCACAGCAGCTTTTTAAACCAGTTTATGCAGAATATCTGCTGTTTTCAACGTATGTTTTGAATTTATGCCATAAGCAATTAAAGTGGTTCTGAGGGCAAAACGAGAGTCCAACATAACAATGTGTACCTAATAAAGTGCCCAGTACATTGATCCTTAAAAGTTCTAATTAAAGTTTATTTGATTTGGGTGGTTACCTGTACTTTCATAGAGCCATGCTGCACACCTAATTATCCATTTCCCTTATGATTAATTAAAGAACTGAATTGATATTAAAATGTAATTGATTGCACCCTGCCTCTCGCCCGGAACGTTAGCTGGAGAGGCACCAGCAACCCTCCTGACCCCACTAAGGGACAAGGGTGTTAGAAAATGGATGTAATTGATTGCAAAATGTGTCAAAATGTTGCTTTGGGCCGTTTTCTGTGTCCAAAGCTGTTGATTTGAGTTGAAATTCAAGAGTTCAAAATGTATCTCACCCCTTCACCGTTCCCCTCACTTTGTGCATATACAACAGCACCTCAGCACTATGCTGCCACCACCATGCTTGACAGAATGCCGAGATGTGAAAGTCTTAACTTGGGCCCTCCAAACATAACTATAAGCATGGAAAATTTACATCAAGCTTAAAGGTGCCAATAAAATACTTTCTAGAACTTTCATCATAACTATGTTAAAGATTTAGTAAGTATATAATCGATTAGATAACATCAAGATTCAATTCAAACTTCTGCCTCTAACTTGATTATTAGATTCTAAAATCCACAGGATGCCCAAGATGACTGGATGTTTATGATTGTGTTCTTTGTAGTAGAGATGTGAAGGGAGAAAATTGTTTATTCACCATTAGTCAAAGCTGAAAAGATCCTCGCTAATTCAAACTACTGCAATCTATATTCTGCAACAATTAGAACAAACCAGATTAAAAGTCCCATTTTAAGCAATTTTCTTTGTGAAAATAAATCTGAATCTTTTTTTAATTCTGCTTTATCCAACACATCAGTGAGTGTGTAAGTGAGCTCAGCAGTTTCAGCAGCAGCTGCAGAGAAAACCAGCTACAAATGTCTCTAACTAGACTGTATGTGGGAAAACCAGAATGGGATTACGGTACTGACTTTTATGTGCTTCAGTGAAGCAACAGGAGGCAGAGAAGCAGCTCCGATGGAAGGCAAGTCTTCCCAACATCATCCAAGCAGCCTGTCACTGACTTTTGTCCCACAATCAAAAACCTCCTCCATTAGTCTGATAAAACATTTCCCTCTTTGTCCTTTTCTCATCTTAAGCAAACAAAGCACAAATGAAATGAAGACTTGACATAATTTTATGGTTTATCGTAACAAAGAAGAAGCTGAGCTCTAAACAGACGTACTCAAGTTTTATTTTTACTTACGCAAAACAAAGATTGAAATCATGAAAACTGTTGGTTTATTTTGCTCTGTTCAGACTTTTTCTAACAGTATGTCTGGTTTGTTTTTACAGAGCATGTCTGATATTACATGCTGACAGTTGTGCAAAAGAAGATGCTGCAGATGGCATTTGACTGCAATAGTTAATGTATTTTTCATACTCTATGATCTGCTGAGCTGGTTATAATTAATAGCACATCTCTACCTGGACGTTTTAGAACTGATTTATGATGCATTTATTAAATATTGACATATTAATAGTTTTAGTCGAACCTCTTTTTAAGATCTGCTTTCAGTCTACAGACTTCAGTCGAGAAAGAAAAGAGGCATTATTGATTAGAACAAGCTTTTTTGAAGACAGCTGAGAGTGCTCACAATTTTAAAAGCATAAACATCTTTCTACTCCGGTTTCAAAAAACATTTGTCCGATTTTAAGTAAGTTTGCCTTCGTCTGGTTGTATTTCATTCCTATGGTGAAAGTTTATTTTTAGAGAGAATTCTAGCATTCAAATGGTTCTTATATTTCTGTATGACATATGACATTTTATTATATTTATCTACTAAAATTGTTGTGTATCAAGTTCAGTTTTTTATTCGTTCTTTTTTTTTATTCGTTTTTTTTTTTTTTTTTTTTTGCTGATTCCTCATTGTTAATGTGCTTGTTCCTTTGCTTTAACTTCTATAAAAGTGATTTGTGTTACATATAAATATATGCGAAATGGTAAACAGATTTGACTGATTGACATTATTATAGTTAGAAATGTTCAAGTTCGAACCCTGGGGGAAACCGGATCTAATCCCCTGTCTGGGTCTGAGAATCGTGCTTAAAATGAATGATGAGTGAAGTTGTGCTTTTATCATTTCTCAGTTTACAGAAGCAAATCCTGCTGAATATTCGTGTCTGGACATGCTGGTTCTTCTATGAAACTCATTGCGCTCTCCAACGTGCTGAAACTGTACCGACAACTTTCCAAAGTCCCAATTCTGCATTTCTTAGCTCTAGTCTTTCAGGTGCTCGGTTAAAAAATTCAGCTGTGGTTTCTATTTGCTTTCAGTCGCAGATGTGTGGATTTTCTCAGCCAGTTTGTTCTTATGGTTATTTTAACAGAAAACCGCCGCCTTACCTGAAGCAGCGCTGAGATTCGGCTCGGTCCGTCCGCTGAGCCCGCTGAGCCGCTGTCCAGCACGCGGTCCCGGTACAAAGACCATAGGCCGACGTTCGGGAAGAAAAGAGCCGCGGCGAGCAGCAGCCCGGTGACCTGCAGCAGCCTCTTCTCCTTCCGCCGCATGTCGCTCTCTCTGACCGGGGAGGAAGAACTAAACAAGCTGCCGGGATCCTGACGGAGCTCCGCTCCAGCCGGAGACAACTTTCACTCCGACTGACGGAGGAGCGGCTGCTCTAAAAGCTCCGTTAATATTATGAATGACGTCAGACCCGGATCAGACTTTCAAAGTAAAACACTGAAAGTGCTCATGATTTAAGTCAAAAACTTTATGTTTCGGCAGTAACAAACAAATCATTGAATGAATGGGTAAGTTTTAAAATTGTTATTATTATTAATAGTAGTATGTGATTAAGTTTATAATTATTAAGTCGGCACGTGGCGCAGTCCGTAGCACTGTTGCCTTGCAGCAAGAACTGCCCTGGGTTCAAATCTCAGCGTAGAGACTTCCTCCCACAGTCCAAAAACATGATTATTAGGTTGTTGGTCTCTGCAAATTGTGACCCTCCAAAGGTCACATTACTTCCATATTATGGAAGTAAAACAGTTTAAAGGGGCAATGATGTGTTTACCAGGCACATAGTGCCATTTCATAGCACAATCAAGTGTTACCTTCAGTCAGGGGTGCCTTAAGGGGGGGGAAGTTAGGACAATTCCAAGGCCCTCTGACCGACAGGGGGCCCTCCACAAAATAGTTTTGTTTTTGTTTTCTTCATAGAAATAGAAAAAAAATTGGGGCCTTACAAAATTAATAATATCGTGTTTTTTTAAATTATTTTTATCAGTAAAAAATAAATGTTACCACTCCCAGACCAAAATGCACACATTCAAATTTACATTGAACCCCCCCTTGAATCTGCATGAAATGGTTCCTTCATGCTTAGGTGACAGTGTTCAGACGGTGTATAAGAACAACTGTGGCAGTTACTATGCTGCCAAGAAAAATAATAAAGTTAGATTTTTAGAAGGAGAGAGAGAAAAAGACAAGACTGTCAATTTGTTCCCCAGTTTTTCTGCAAGAGAGGGGGGTTACTGTGTGAGATTATCAACCATTTAGGAAAGTTGGCTCTACAGACTTTGTCTCCATTTCACAAGCATTTAAAGAACGAAGGGAAAAAAATCTACCAACATATTCATATATTTAAGTACAAAAAGTACATATTTGTTAAGACTGTCAATATGTTGAGAGATTATCTGACAATAATTTCATCCTCTGCTTTCTCCCAGTGCTCTCTAGAAACAACCAATCAGAGGCATGAGGTGAGTTTTAGCGCTGTCAATCACCATCTTTAGCCGTCAGTAGTAGGTCAGGGAGGAGGTAGAGGAGATTCATCTTTTCACAGATTATCTGTCTCATAACAAACTGTCATGACAAGAAAGCAAGGCAGTTACATGCCTTTAAAATTGTGCCGCTTTTTATGGGTCAAATAGACTCAAGAAATTGTAACAGCAGGGGGGCCCGATTAAATTTTTTGTCATGGGGCCCAAGTTTCCTGGCGCCGCCCCTGGCTGTGGAATGCAGTGCTCTTTGTTTCAGTTGCAATATAAAGGTGACCCACAGACATGTGGATCCATCTTGGTTTGTGCTGAAACAGATTGGCGATGGACAGTTTTCAACTTTGAGGTCTCTGGTAAATCTGTCTGTGTTTGAACAGAGACCATTTTCTTCTTCTTGTCTTCTTGTGAGATTTTCTTCAACATGTTTTCTTGGTGTTTCAATTCAGCATTTAGCTGAAGATTGGTTTTGTGCATCTCATTTTGAAGTTTCATCAAATATTCCTGTACTGCATTATGTCCCAATTTAGACTCTTCAGATCTGGTTTCACACTTTGCTTTATTTGTTTGCCATTCTGAGGACTTGGGCAAATTAGCAATTTCTTCCAAGTCTTTAAACAGTCATATATTTTCGTAGAGGTGGAGCTGTGTCAAGCAGCACTCACAATTTTCCTCCAAGAAAGGTTTATTTTCAATTCCCTCAGGTAAACATGCTGTGGTTTTCCACAGTTCTTCAAAAAGAAAGTGTAAATGCTGTTGAAGGTGGACAATCAATCTAAGTGAAGTTTGTGGTTCTGTCGGACGAGGGTAAAGCAAAGGGATGGGAATTTGAGCATTGTTATGACTTTGATTTTTGCAGCCTGCAGCTTTGGAGGTTTGATTGTCAGGGACCTCAGGGACATTCTCTACCTGGACATTTTCTTGGGTTTGTTCATCATAGACATTGCGCACTTGAACATTCTTTGGGTTTGTTCGTCAGGGACATTTTATACTTGAACATTTATTTGGGTTTGTTCATCAGACAACTCTGGGACATTTTCCACCTGAATGTGTTCTGGTTCAGAGAAAGTTAGACACTGGATTGTTTTGTTCATGTTCTTAAATGTCAATGGCTCTTTCTCCCTCAGCTCATCGTCTTTCTCCGGTGTTTTAGACAAGGGTTCATTTTTAGTGACTAGTTGAGGAGTGGAGAAGACAGTTTCCTTGACCAGTGAAGCGTGCTGCAGTTCAGTAACTTCAACAGAAATCTTCTGATCAATGGGGACGCATAACTCCACCCAGGCCTGTAATGAAAGCTTCTTCCTCTCAGGTGGCTGTGCCTAAAATAGCTAATCCACCATCTCCTGTGTTTTGGAGATGCATTCATTTTCAGAGACCAGTTGAGGACTAGCGAAGATAGTTTCCTTGCTACAAGCCTCCAGAAGAGAGCTATCACGTTTTTCATCCACATTTCCAGTGGATGATAAAAAATATGTTTCGGTCTTCTTCAAGATTCCATCAAGACATGTTCTTATGTACTGTGAGAGCCACATTTGTTAGGCTAATCAATTTGTCATTGCAAGCTTTGGGGAAAAAAAAATCAAACCTTCCATTATTTCTTGGATTCATTGTATAAATTTGCTTTGTGTGGCGCTGCTTTTATTTTGAAAAGATACCAGAGCCATTTTCCAGTAAGATGTGATTCTCTCAAACTTGAGGCAATTTTAAAGAGACTTGCATGATAAATTTGAGGATCACATGAGAAGCTGTGTTCTCAGTCTATACATGTGTTTTCTGAGGAAACAGTTGAAGAATAAATTAAATATTCAAACAGAGAAGCTGTCTGCTTCACATGGCTGATGTGACAACAATCATTAAAAGGAACAAACAGTAAAATACACAATCACACCCTGGAGTGACACATTAATGCATTCAGACACACAGAGATTCAGGCTTTAATGGATCAAACCAACTTATTTCTCACGTATCATGGTGTTTACACATTTCAATATTC
>NW_015113705.1:86136-88562 GCF_001443285.1 Poecilia latipinna | reverse complement strand
ATTGACGGGAAAACGGACAGAAATATGACCGAAGAGGAAATTTTAAAGATATAACACCGGTCAGAAAGACGCATTTAGTTCAGTGTCCATGAGATGATATTCAGAAAGGATTCTTTTACTGATTGATTTTAGTTTCCTCTGCGATGCACTCTTTGCTAAAGTCTATCACGTCCTCGCATGAGGGTGTTAATTATAACCTTTCAAATCCCCGACGGATTTTAAATTTTCATGTAGTTAAAAAAAAACAAAAAAAAAAACGGTCAAATACGGAAAATATTCCGCTAACGCGACCTCTGGGTCGCATGTAACGAAGCACAGCACATGGCCCTACACCCCCCCCGCCACCAGGAGGCGGCACCCTGCTACAGAGCCAAGAAGGGCCGGTGGAAACGCGGTCACTCCGAAATAGAGCCGAGCCGAGCCGAACCGGGTTGTTTCTATTGCCGGTGGAAAAGGGGCAATTGAAAGTCATCAAGCAAATCAGAACAGCGGAGAGGACTTAACAGAATGTCGCCAGTGAAAGTCCATGAGTAGGAGGAACAAAACAAGACCACCAGAGGGCGGTGTTGTCACATAGAACAGAATGGAATGGGTCAAACACGTCACAGGGTCCGAGCTGCGTCACGTGTTCCCTCATGACGTAATTATTATAAGACTTAAAAGTATTTTTAGGCATTTATAACGTGCTGCACAGTTGGCTCAGTTGGTAGAGCTGTTGCCTTGCAGCAAGAAGGTTGTGGGTTCGATTCCCGGCCCGGACGCTTCTGCATGGAGTTTGCATGTTCTCCCTGTGCATGCGTGGGTTTCCACCCACAGTCCAAAAACATGACTGTCAGGTTAATTGGGGTCCCTCTAAATTCTCCTTAGGTGTGAATGTGTGTGCATGGTTGTCTGTCTCTATGTTCCCCCTGGGATGTGCTGGCGATCTGCCCAGGGGCGTTAACCCGCTCGCCCCCGATGTTCAACTGGCGAACGATTCGGAGTAATGTTTCGTCCGAAACGTTACCCTCTGTGAGGGCACCTGTTCGGGGGGATACTCACAGGGGGCTGAGGGTTAAAGTGAATGATGAATGAATGTTTTACCTCACATTCAAAAAATAACATTTTTCAAATAAAAATATTTGTTTACACGATTGTTCCATCAGAAATGGACGTGTTTGACCCATTCCATTCTGTTCTATGTGACAACACCGCCCTCTGGTGGTCTTGTTTTGTTCCTCCTACTCATGGACTTTCACTGGCGACATTCTGTTAAGTTCTCTCCGCTGTTGTGATTTGCTTGATGACTTTAAATTGCCCCTTTTCCACCGGCAATAGAAACAACCCGGTTCGGCTCGGCTCTATTTCGGAGTGACCGCGTTTCCACCAGTGCTATGCCCAGAAACGCATGCCTGCCCAGCAATGAAGCTTCAAACTGCTTCGCCACGTAGAGACCCACCAGGCTGTGGATATAAGCAACACTTCGGGTGTCGTTGTCTCCCATCACTCCCAGATTGGACCGTCTCGTTGCAGAGAAACAAGCTCAGGGCTCCCGTTAGTCATTATCGTGAGTTAAAATTTTTACGAAAGCAAAATGTTCGTTTTTGTGGCACATCTGTATCTTATTTTGAAGGGATATGTAAACGTTACCATAGCGACCAGAGTCAGAGCGTTTGGGCAGCGGTCGAGAGGAGATGAGTAGAGCTTGTGAGTCTTAAGTTTGGTTTAGACGGCAAGACTTAAGAATTGTCGGCCGATTCTCCAAACCTCTGTGACCACAGAGCTAATAAAAGTCCAACAGGTTCGATCGGTTCGTGTGTCCAAGGCAGGAGGAACACACCACACGAACATCCCTATTCCAGAGGATAATCCAGTAAAACCCCCAACATAGCATACGGGAATTTAGAATAACCAAACACGGATGACGATGTAGTTCAATAGTGATAGTTTGTGGAGACATTTTAAGAGATAAAAGACGTAACAAAAAGAAAAGGCGGTGGATAAAAGACGACGGGAGCAGCCGCTCCTGATTTGGAGGTGAATATGTTTTTTCATAGTTAACATTTTTAACTGAATAAACATATATAATAACGACCTTTACATAAAATAATAAACATTTCCACATATCATCTCCGATATCCACCAGACTCTCAGTTGCGCGATATGTCAGCTGTTTGGGATTCCCCTCTGTTCTTACGTCACCACGCTTTCTGATTGGCTACCTGTCACATTCAACAGGTTGTATTCTCGTTCCCAGTCAGGGAAAACCCCACAGGCTGCGTTAAAAGGGCCAAGACAACCCAAATAGGGCATATTCAGGATTTAGCGGGAACACCAACATGCAGAAGCTTTATCTGACGGTTCACCCCTCCGCCCTCCCCCCGGGCCGCAGCAAAATTTTCCAAGTCTTCACCGGTCCGTGGTAATAAAAAGGTTGGGGACCACTG
>NW_015113705.1:67077-82873 GCF_001443285.1 Poecilia latipinna | reverse complement strand
CTACAGGATCAAAATCACTAGTATGCCATAGACTTTCTTACTCTGAACACAAAGAAATTATTTTCTGCCTCTTGCTAGGGTTTCTTCTGACAAGGGTCAGTGCACAGTTTAGATAAGGTTAAATTATCTAAATATTATCTAAAGATAACTTAAACTTTGGTAACAGGCCTGAAAGTCAGGGGAACCATGATCCAACACCTGAATCAAAGTAATCGGTCAATAGCATCCTGCTATGGATGGATGGATTAATGCCTCTAAAACATACATTATCGTTTGTGGTTCTAAAGTGAGCAATAGTGATAATACTTAAGGTGTATGAACATACTTAAAAGACATTGTATTTGTATCTTTTGGAATTAGAAAGCAGGGCCACATTTAAAAATTAGTCCAGCTGGACCAAAAAACTGAATATAACACAAACATTTCCTGCTACACTCCGTTTTCCAAGCATCTTGCTGTATTTTTGTTGCTCTTTCTTGGTGAGCTTTGATTAAAACTTTCTGTTTATGTGACCTGGAGGAGCAGATTTCACGGCTCACTTCGTCGGGACAGAATGACACCTCGGTAATTGCTTATCAGTAAAGTCATGGCCCAGTCCTCTCTGAATCAGCTCTGCTAATGGCTTTCAGCAAGAAGGAGTCAATCAGCACTCTGCTATCAGAGGATAATGATACTAGCATTTCCTTGAGCTTTGATGCTCTCTAAATTACCTTGCTGATTTTTTTCCCTACCCCCGCAAGCGTTTTGCAGATTGACGCTTTGACATAAGAGGAAGATTTTGAAGCCTCAGTCCCTGAAACGCACCATTCCACAATTCACACAGAAACAGACTTTGTAAGCTTGGCCTCCTATGAACAGAGAGAATGAGAGAGGAATGGGATGTTCTTTTGTTGCTATGCAAGATAAAAGAGATAAAGGCTCCAACACACTACATTTTAAATGGTCAGAAAATTCCCCTCCCTCCTTCTTTCTGCTTTAATATGCAAAACTACCAG
Source organism: Poecilia latipinna (assembly GCF_001443285.1). NCBI lineage: Eukaryota > Metazoa > Chordata > Actinopteri > Cyprinodontiformes > Poeciliidae > Poecilia > Poecilia latipinna. Next base: position 81,878 of record NW_015113705.1, on the reverse strand, counting down.
ATTCAAGGCTTTAGAGGAGATTAGTGTGATGCTTCACTGGTTCAGAAACGAGGGTTTGTTCATCATGTGTCAGAGGTTAAAGAGGCCGAATCAGTTGCAACTGAACAATGAAGACACATCAGTCAGTAAAAAGAGAAAAAAATTACAAACAGGAAATTGAACATATGTCTGCGGAACAGTAAAATGAATGTAAATGAGGGATAGAGAGCATGGATCCAATGGCTGTGAAGTGTTTGATTTGGTGCCTGGAGGGTAACTGCATCAAAGAGCAAACATCAAATATGTGCTTAGTCTTTCTGTAAGTGAACTTGCCAGGAAAGATTCAACCATCTACTGTCTGTTAGCTTGTAATCCGGTTAGCAACGAGCTTGTGGTTTCCATTAGCGCTCATTAAATTTTGAGAAATGTTTTTACCATGCTTTGGTTTTTACCGACTTTATTAGAATCTTTTGTTTATTTCACAGATAAATCATGAAACTGAAGATGAATTTAATAAAGCACAAGGGGAAAAAAGAAAGCAATTCTGAACACTGAAAACTACTGTTAATAAGGCAAGAGGAACACAGGGAACCTCATAAACAAAGGGAGCTGAACTATGACACAAAATGAATCGTTAACCAGAGGACAAAGGCAGATCCAAGAGATAGAAATCCAACCAGTAATGGGAACTGAAGTTGTGCATGTAGATGTTTTAAATACAGGTTCGAAAGTGTTATAGAGTAAGTAAATTCAATAAAAACAGCTGTTGCACTGAAAACAGAAAACAAATTAATTAATCTGCTACAAGACAAAAAATAAGTTTGTTCATGTAAACACATTGTATTTATCAAGTTGTCATGTTAGTTAAACAAAAGTAAATAAATTAAATTTAAAAACATAATTCAATTGCATGTAACAAATCAACAATTCATTTTAAATTGGAGCTAAATTCTTTTTTTCAGTGTGTGAGTGTGGCATTATACATAGACCTAGTACTGAATGGGGTTTTTGACATTCTTACAGTTCAGTAAGTTCAGTGCAGTTGGTTTATCAGAGCTAAACATGGTGCTCAAAACATTTACATTTTTTGTTAGTCATTATGAGCCTTAGAATGAAGGTGTCCCTTTCATTCTGCTTAATGTGTTTTCAGGTAGCTACTTGAGCCATGAGCTCTATAAATGTGAAAGAACAAGCCTTAAATTACTATTCTTTGCTGTTGGTAGGCTGATAGTAAGAACACCCATGTCAAAGTAATGTGTTAATCACAATTATTTCCAATAAAAACTGCACTGATGAAACACCCTTGCTGTGTTTGTTTTCCTTCGTTTGTCGTTAAAGAGGCTGGAGGAAGTCTCCACACACAGTTTATGTGTGAAAGTGCCCTTTCTTAATGCCATGAAAGGTCAAGAAGTGGTAATTCACCAGAGAAATTACCGCAGCACATTGCAAGACTGAGAAGAATAATATAAGGCATGACTGGGACCCGGGGTAGAGCGATGGAACGGAGGCAGAATTGTTTTATGGTTCCACTTTACTGTTCTCATAAGATGCTTCCCATATAAATGCTCAGCTTTTCTGGCTATGTCTGTACAGCACAGCAATCAATCATGAGGCTAAACTCAGGAGAGTTCAAGGAGTGAAATTCATTTAACAGAGGAAGAAATAAAAACTTCCACATGCTTTAAACATATTGGGAAGTGTTAAGTACAGCACTGTGCAAAGATCTTAACCAACTTTAATTTTTCCATATTTTTCTTCCAAGCAGACTGACTTTCTTGTGTGTCTCTTTTCTAGATGTGTTCATGAATAGATTTGTGGGCTTGTTTAAGAACAATATCTGAATATTTTCTTTAAAGGAAACTGAAATCACTTGATAGGGCCTTGGAGATGCTTCATCTTTCAGCTTCAGGTTTTCACCTTAAATCTTTGTCAGGATTCAATTTAGTGGTATCAAAGTACTATCGTCTATTGAACTGTTACCTTTTGTATGTTTCAGTGATTAAGCAAATATAAATTAAATTCCTGAAAGTTATTTGAAATGGTGTGGCACAAAACAAAACATGAGCAACACAAAGAACCAAAATCCTTCAAAATTTCAAGAAGCATATAGTTGATATCAAAATAACAGGGTAAAATAATGAGCCTAATGTTGTTGAACCATAGCATTCATTTAAAATCAAGGTGAAAGCTCAGTTTTTATCGATTTTGCTTTGAATAAGGGGAAAACTTTGAGAAACCTTCAGAAAACCCGAAGCACAATCAGTTGAGACCACTTTAAAAGATTACAGAACAATATGATGGATGAGTCAACGCTCTGTTCACAGCACTTACATAATCCTTATAGAGAAACAAAGTGATTCAAATGATTCAAGCTGTTAGCAGAAAACCGAACAAGAGATACAGAAAGATAGAATTAAATATTGTTGGCAGTATAAAGGATAAATTACTGGAAAACTGGGCAACTTTAAAATAATGTCTTAAAAATTCCTAAGGGAATAGGAAGTATTGTATATGGCAATAATTCACGTCATGACAGTTTGCCTAAAGCCAATCTCAGTTCAACCAGTCTTATTCTGGGAACATAAAATAAGATATAATAACAATAAAAATGGTAAGTTTTGAATTTGATAAAAATGTGACTTTTTTTCTCATTAGGTTTGAAATAGTTTTTTTTTACATCAATTTCCACAAATATCATCGTTCTACAGAAGAAATTGTATCCATCCTCTTTCTATGCGTCTTGTGGTTTAGTTTTTTTTTTAAACCTAAGAATGGAAATTACATTTTAATTTCCATATTTCAAAAATTCCATACATTTTTGAAATATGAAAAGTGAAAATCTACAGGAGACATTTATTAAAAATTAGAAGTTGTATCTGCTATTATTTATTTTACCTATTTCTCCAGTAATCAAGCTGCCCAGACTGAATGATTCATCCCGTTACTTTCCACCTGCCCCTGTTGCCTTAGTGTTTAAGTTATTTAATTTACTTTTTTTAAAACTAAACTGTTTATTTTCACTTGTTTGTCTCCTATTTTCTCTCTGCATTTGGATCCTCTTTTCAACTATTCCACGACAGGACGTTTGTAGAACATTTCAAACATGATAAAGCAAATAAAAAAAGAAACTAAATACAGATACCAAAAAAAAAAACTGTTTAAAAAAAAAAAAGCTTAAGGAAAGCATGTAAGCATGTTTGAATGTCTTCAGCTTGTGTTTAAATGAGCCAGGACTCTGGAGACGAGTCAAAACAAAAGAAACTCATTTCAGAGTCGAGGTGCAGCAGTCTGAAAAGAATGATCCCCTCGGTCTTTAAATCTTTTTAACAATAGCAATCTAAAACTGCCTTTCACTACATTGTCTTTTGATAAGACAAAACTGGAATGTATGAAACCGAATTTGAATATGTCTATGATTGGACAGATTTGCTTCTGTTTCTCAACATAAATAGCAGTTGTGTGTTATGTAAAGTACTTCGAGGTCGTATCCAAGGTCATCTCCTCTTCAACATTTACATTCTTCCTCTCATTCAGATGCTACGTAACAATAAGACAGAGTTTCACAGTTATGCTGATGATACACAGTTGTACATTAGTCTTTCACCAAGTGATTTCAAACAGGCTCAATTACTTACTGAATGCACTGAACAAAATAATAGTTGGATGTGTCAAAATTTTAGTTAAATAAAGGGGAAAAAGATGAAGTTTTATGTCATGGACCAAAATAGCACAGACTAGAAATCAGTGTCCACCTTCAGTCTGTTGATTTATAAAGCCAGAAATCTTGGGGTGATCATGGATTATGATTGGAATCTTCACAACAGGGTAAAATTTTTCATCAAGACAGCATATGACCGTCTAAAATATTGTCAAAATTAAGCGATGATGTTCCAACAAGATTCAGAAAAAAACAGTACATGCTTTTGGTTTTAGCAGATTTGATCAGTGTTTTTGAAAGTTGAGGCATGGGAATGTTGGGAACCCGTGGACTAAAATTATTGTAACACTGTTTTCACAGGACTATAGAAAATATCTGGACCATTTTAAATTTATATTTTCTTTAGTCCTAGTGGTACCACTAATCTGATATCTTATGTTGTGTTTGTGGCATTAGCCTGCTCTCAGGGCAAACAAGATAAATATTTTAATGCGAGTTCAGAACAGGAAATGAGCGGGTGGATCTGGGTGTGGAAGCCCATTTTTAGAATCATTTTCAGTACCAGCTGTAGTTCAACACCTGAACAGCCTTGGCTAAAAGAAATAAATAAATGAAAATCAAAACACAAACTGTGAGGCTAGAAGACTCTGAAGAGCAGTGTTCCAGCTGAACGTGTTTATGAAATCCATGCCACTCTATTCGATGGTGCCCGTACCGTCCAAAGCCAACATTTTGCTGTTCTGGGAGCTTTCTGAACTGCCAATAGCGGAGCCCACTCCGGATTTCTGTTAAAATAATTATTCGCTGGGAGAATTCCCTCAGACTCGTGGCATTACTGGCAGTGAAAAGAGATTAGGTTGTTATATTCCCCGAGCTGTTTCTGAACCAGTGCCATCTGTTAATGTGTCATCTCTGGTCCCACGGTAATTACATCTCCTACATCACATTAACACTCCTGGTGTTTATTTATTTACCCTGACAGCTTTGGCTGCACGCTTAAAGAAGAAAAAAAAATCCCAATCGCTACCTGATGGTCATATGTGGTAATTTCTATTCTTCCCAAGCCACTTACCTATGAGAGTTAAAAAAAAAAGCAACTTGTCTAGATACATGTAGCTTGTACCAAGGTCGTTATTTATACTGTTGGCACAATTCCTTATCTTTTTATTTGATCAGTAGACTTCATCTGCATAAGAATGGCAAAAGATGCTGGTTCTTAAGTCCCTCAGTGCAGATTCAAGTGTGTTCCACGCCAAATTGTTGACATTGTTTGCTTGATTAATTTTCCTTGCATGTTGAAGTCATAGTCTTCTTCTATATCAGCTGATATACTTTCTTACTGAAGGTCATCCAAAGTCCATATGTCACCACCTCCATGCTTGAAAATCTGCAACTACAAAATGCTCTAAAAACAACACAAGGATGAAAAAAAAATCCACATGAGATCTTAAACCCCTGGCTTTTATTTGCAGGGAGTTTTGTTTCTTCTTTATGTTAATAAATGTTACAATAAAACTGTTTAGGTTTGTGGTGGAAAATTACCATAAGTTAACATTTGCTGATCATGTTAACTGAAATGCTTGTGAACTCTCACCAAAAGAACTATTTGGGTTACATGAACAAGGTTCAAAGTTGCTTCTACAGAAGCTTGAGAACCAGACTGTCTCACCCATTTGTTTTAAATTCTTTATCTGTGGTATAAAACTCACGTGTTGTCTCTGCCTGGCAGAGCTTTCCATCCAGAATTGCTTCATGATTGATTGTCCTACGAGCTCCCTGAGTTGTGCATAATTCATAAATAAACTTGATTGAGTTATTTTAACTGAACAGTGCTTGGTAATAATTTTTTCCACAACAGGTTTCATTCAACAAATCTCCTGTTTTAGCCAGGAGGTTCTGCAGGGCAAACGCCCTCCAAGTCCCAGTCAGGGAAGAATATTTGGTTGTTTTATTTACTTTTAAGCCTATAAATGAATTAGTGTACTTATTGGTTTAGTTTTACTCCTTATTTATTCCATCTCAGAGAAGACCTGATTATAAACTTGAAGAGCTAGAAATTGATTAGCCCATTTCATCAAAAGGAGCACAAAAACATATGAAAAATGTTTTCATTCTTCACAAAATTGTCCTTCACATATTTATAAGTCTAGTTATTTCATGCTTTGTTGATTAAAATCTTGGCAAATACCATTTACATAGAAAATCCAATTTATTGAGACGATGACAAGAACATGTAAAATGTTTATTAAGTTATTTTTCAGTTCATGTATTTATTCCAGTCACTGGAAGATGAAATAAAACAGTTAAAAAAAAAAACATATAACAGACTTAAGACACGCAAGTTATAGTAAACAAGTGGGTCTTTAACTAGCTTTAAAAGCCTTCAGAGAGCCGGCCTAATATCTTGAACGAGATTGTTGCACAAAAGTGGAGAAAAGAAGGAGCATGTGCTCCAGCAGAGTATTTTTTATTGCTTTTGGAATCTTTAAAAAAAACCAGTGGCCTGAGATTGGAGAGCACAGGGGAGGACATAAAGGTGCAGAAGGTCAGCGATATGAAGGAGCTGAGCCATTTAGAGCTCAGCAACACCTTCAAATCTGCTCTAGCCTGACAAGGAAACCAGAGAATGTCAGTGCTGAAGGAATGTGCTCATATTTCTCTGTTTGGATTAGAATGCAGGCTGCACAATGGCACAGTTGGTAGGACTGTTGCCTTGCAGCAAGAAGGTGCTGGGTTTGATTCCCGGCCCCAGTCTTTTTGCATGTTCTGCATGGGTTTTCTCCAGGTACTCCAGTTTCCTCCCACAGTCCAAAAACATGACTGTCAGGTTAATTGGCCTCTCCAAATTGCCCCTAGGTGGGAGTGTGTGTGTGCATGGTTGTGTCTCTGTGTTGCCCTGCGACAGACTGGTGACCTGTCCAGGGTGTACCCCGCCTCTCGCCTGGAACGTTAGCTAGAGATGGACACCAGCAACCCTCCTGACCCCACCAAGGGACAAGGGTGTAAAGAAAATGGATGGATGGGTTAGAATGCGACCAGATGCAGTTCCTATCAACTGCAGACTTATAAAACCTGTTTTCAACCCAGAGAGTATAACATTGAAGTAATCAATGAGAACCTCCTGTCTAATCTTATGATGAGATAAGATGATAAGAAAAATGGTGTGTGTTGCTGCTGATGTAAGACTGAATGAGAGAACACAAAGTTATTTACTTTTTCCCTGTAATTTATGACACAGTTGGAAATTTTTTAAGTGCTTTGGGGAAAATATTAATATTTCTGAGGTCTAGTGACCAGTAAGTCTGTCTTCTAAACATTAAGAAGCAGGAACTTATAGAATAACCAGCCCCAAATTGCATAAAAAACGATTAACTAGCCGATAAAACAGAATATGATTCTTTATCTTTCTCTTATATGTTAATCCAGAATGAAATCTCTGAGATCTTTTATTCAATTGTTTTTTGTGACCAAGAGGCTGCATCTTTTCAACAATGCAACAAACAGAGAACAATGCAGATAAAAGTAAATACTCGTTCACTCAGATTTAAACAAAAAAAAAAACACATTGGATAAGAGCATCAATGCAACTTTCAAGCTGTATCTAAAACCAATTTTATCTGGATAACTATTACCTCTAAAAGGTTCTGAACCTTTTAGTTTCATGTAAATTAGTTCATTCTTCCTTATTTGACAGAATAATCTAATCCAGCGTGTTTTTTTTCTCTGCAGTTCTGTTCCTCACTGCTGTTTTGCTCTAAATGCTAATTCACTTTCCACCAACCCTTTTCCAATTTTCCGACTTATAAACATGCTGTATTTTCATTCCCACCACTCTAATACTTTGATCTTTCTCTGTTTGTGGATTTTTATCTCTCTGCCTGTGTTTGTCCATCTCCGTCTTCGCAGTTTGTCTCTTTCCGATGCCTCATCATCCTCTCTCAGCGCCGACGATCACACCCAGCGAGCCGGACGTGTTTGTCTGTATTTTGTTGCACTCTAAACATCCTCACAAAACCCTCCGTCTCTCTGCTATATAAACAAAGCACAGCCATCCACTTTTCCACCCATTTCCTAATTTATCATCTCCCCTCTGCTGCTGTAATACTTTCATCAGCCTCTAAATAAACAGTGCAGCCTTAATGAGTTTGGCAGATGGTGCTGCCTATTTATCTGCTTGAGAGCTGTGCATTTACCTGCGATTGAAAGATGAAGGCATTTTCAAACGGTTTACATTTAGATGACCTCCAACGACCCAAAGGTGACACAGCTAAAATGCTCATTAATATTCTTATCTTGCCTTTGACATTTTATAGCTTTAATCAGAAGTTTTCTCCACTCATCAAAGGTATAAATGTCATATTATGGAGGGTTTTAATTATTTAAATCAATCTTTTCCAGGAAGGAATGATTATATATCATGCTGCAATGAATTTTAACAACATGATCTGGATACATTTACAGGAATTGTAGATATTTATAGTTTATCTTATTCTGATGCACAAAATAATTCACCCAACCTAAACTATATTCACCACTAGTATTAAGTAATATGTAATTGTGATCAGGTCACTTGACTTCCCTTCTTGGTAAAACAAGTAGCATTCATTGCTTTGTTCCATGATGTACTTCTTAACTTTTGAACATGGTTGAACAGATTTTTTTTTTTCTATCAAATTCACAGTTATACAAACACGAATACGGAGTAAGACGTATAGAAAGATGTGATATTTTTTAAATACCTGGAACCACTTAAAAGGGAACCAGCTGAATATGTAACAAATGTTACAGTTTTGGCCCCAAGTCGAACCAAGTCTTCTAGACTATCAGGTGTGAAAACACTCTAAGAATATATTTCTTTCCACAATCGGTTAATTCTGTCAGGACTGAAATATTTTTGCTCATCTTTATATGCCAGTAGGACAATCCAGTCTGAACCAAATACTAAGCAGAATATCCCTACAAAACACACCCAGGCAGCTGGGTTAGAAGTCTATAATGGAGAAGTCTGTCTTCACAGATTAGTTGCATCTCAAGGTCATAAAATATGTATAATCCTGCCAAAATATTGTTTTATATATGTTTTAAGGCACTGAATAAGAATTCTGGTCTCAAACACATTAATTCTTTCACACTATTAAAATATGCAAATGCAAGTCTTGAGGAAGCTTTTAATCCAAAGACGAGGCCAACAAGATTCCCCTAAGTTTTAAAGTCTAAATGTCATAGAAAGTTGGAACAGACTGGTGGAATAAAAACATGAAGGAAAAGATCACTCAGACGCACTTCAGTACTTTCTCCATCTAGTCCTCCGACCAGTACTTTGCCCTTGTAGCTTAATAGACATACACAATGTTCTGAGTCAAAGAGAATAAAGTCTTTTTTAGCTGGAACAATGATCTTTTATTCATTCTAGTCAAATAATACAACATCAATGAGGCCAAATGCTTTGACGGCAGTCAAAAAAAAAATTGAAATTCAAGCTGACTTTTGGAGTTTTAAGCTCATTAAAATAAAAAGTTACACGTTCATGTCAGAATTTCTATGTTGTATGAAAGTCATGTGTCAGTCAGAGGTTAAAGGCTGAGGGGTCTAAATACAGGGTAAACCATTAACAAGCAGCAAAGACAGAATGAATGAACCACAGGTCTGACATGATGAAAAAAATACATTTAAACTTGTGGAGCTCATCAATCAGAAACTAAAACCAGGAGTCACAAAGGCAAATTTGGTCATTCAGAAACCAAACAGTCACAATAATAAACCAGAAAATTAAGTCCTAAGCAAAATTTATCAAACGCACTCTATCACAATAAAAATAACAATAACACATAAACTTTTCCTTCATGAAGGAAGAACAGTGGATTAATAGGTTTGGTAACTGATCAATAGAGTTAATTATGTGATGGAGAGAATTACTTTACCTTTCTTGGTTCTTGAGATGTTGCTGCGATGGAGGAATGAGTGATGCTGAACTGAATGGGCCTGAGCCTGGCAGGCCAGAGGGAAGAGAAGCTGTGTGTCCTTAATGCTTGGAGTTTTCTCTAATGAAAGCTGAGACCGGTGGGAGACAGAAGAGGTGGTGGAGTCAGCTGCACATTGTCCAAAAACCCCCAAAACAAACTATCCTCCTTCTCACATCTTCATTTTCACCAATAGTAACATTCGGCTGTTGATCTGGTGATTTGTTTGATGTAAAAAAGTGTTTCCTTTTAAGTTTTGCAAAATACATCCATTTCAACACCACCGAAAAACAACTTAAACTTTTTATTGAAAAGCGCAAGTTTTTTTTTTTTTTTTTTTAATTGGTGTCTTTTAATATTTGCTTAATTTAATTTATGTTCAGAATTTCAATTTGTGCATTTTTATGGTTAATGGCAGTTAGTGACATGGGGAAAGAAGTGGTGACAGACAAACAAAGATGACATTTGCAGCGTTGAAATTCCGATCATCCCAACGCTTGAAAAGTAGAACAATAGCTTGTCAGAGCATCACCAAACAGAACTATGAGCTGTGACAACAGGGTTGGTCCAACAGGGCATTCTTCAATCCAGATTTCAAAGTTTCAAGGCAACTTTCTTCCTCTCACAGCGTGGGTGTTTGGCTACGTTTGCGCTCTAGTTGTCAACAGGTTTGACGGAACAGCTGGGAAATGCAGCAGTGAGGCTTCGGAATGACAGGTGCATGTGTGTGATATGAACCCTCACGGGGCAGATGAATCAGACAGCAATAAGTGTTGCACACTCAGACACAGACAGAAGAAATGGCATGTTTAGAAAATGAGGTGGAAATGCTGAAACTCTCTGCAGGAGTTATGCCTCCATTTTGAATAACCTGCGTAACCTGTCATGGGTAAAGTAAGGTTGGCACATTTCTAAACCGGTGTTGTGCAAGTACATCTTTTAAGCATTTTTAAAAAAATATTATCTCCCTCCCAAAATGTCTAGAACAAGAATAAAAGAATCCTTGAATATGAACTTAAGAACTCCTTTCTATTATAAGAAGAAAAAGAAATCTAGTGTCCTTGTTGCCAAACTCCAATAGTTAAAAGCACAAATTCATGTTTAAATGACGTCTTGACTAATTTGTCTGACACTGAATCAGAATTAACTTTTTTTAGCTTCCACGAATTGCCTGCATTTTAGGAGGGCCAAAAGTAATCATCTGAACCTAACAATTAACTGACGACAGCTGGCCATCAAGCATTTTACTAATTTAACACAATTGAGAATGAGAGGAACATTAGATTGGTTTTTGAGACTACAGGGTATGTAAATCTGAGTGTCATCTGCATAACAGTGAGATGAAATTCTGTGTTTACAGAACATATTACCCAAGGGAAATATGTAAAGCTTGAATAAAACTGGATCCAAGATTAATCCTTGAGGAACTATATGACTATCAAAAGCAGTACAGGAAGAAAAATGACCAAATTCCACTGATAAAGATCTATTAGATAAATAGGCAGTGAGCTACTGAAGGACCAACCGAACCCTGAAGGGCACAAAGTTCAAGCTAAAATAAAACAGTACATTCACCATTGTCTAGGGACAGGACCAGGTCAGTTCAAAGTTTTGATAAAGCAGGTTCAGTGCTGAGACTGAGTCTGAAAACTGAAGAAGTACACATAATGATGTTGCATGTTTACTGTAAGTGGATGTACGGATGTCAAATGAAAGTCAAAGTCAGGTTCATGTTTTAAACTGGGAGAGGAACGTCCATGAGCACGACTGCTACTGTATTTATCAGCTGGGTTATTAATGGTCTTGGTCAGCTTCTTAAAACTTCTCTTAAAAAATATTTAGCAAGTAGAATCTCAACTGAACTGGTGGTTGGTTTTATACTTAAAACAATAGTGATAATGTCAGATGAGGCCACCTTTTAAAAAATCTTTCGAAATGGCAGTGCAATCTGGGCAGAAATTCAAAAAGCAAAATGTTGAATATTTGAATATCAAATACATCTTTGAAGAAAAATTAGAGTTCTCACAGGCAGCAGTAGACAGCTCAGGGAAGAGAAGGCTTGAGGACCGAAATGATGAGAACCTTGGGGCAGTGGGAATTCTTTGAAATAATGTGCGCAAAATAATTGGCCCTCATCATAGATGGCACAGGGTCTATAATTGGAAAGTTTCTTTTTATTTACTAACTGTAGATCCTTGTCTGCCCAAAACCACATTAAGCAGGAATATGAAAAACTCAGGCACAGGAAATAGGTAGAAAATGAACTTATGCAATTTTATCTCTCCTTTTTCTTCTTTCCTCTTATTTCTTCCCTTCCTTATTTCCCATGTGTCTTTTTCTTCATGAAGGATGAGCAAAGCGATCATTTCCATATTGATTGACGAAGATATTCTGCAAATGCTGTTTAAACCTTATTCCTGAATATTTCACAAGAAAATGGAGAAACTCTAGAATAAATTTATCCATTCAGTGTTTCAGCAATAAAACACAAAAACCTTTAAACTCTTTTTATAAAGAATGATGACTGAACTAGACATAAATATAAAACCATTGGGTGACCATGTCTTTACATTTTTATGTAAAAAAAAAACTGATTTCTGTAACTGCATTTTTTGAAGAAAAAACACCTTTATTTACACAGGATTATCTAAAAGTAAAATAAAAATCCAACATGTTTTAGCCTTTTTGAGAGAGTTAAATATGTTACAAGCAGTCATTACTCCTTTTAAAACAGGAGTGATGAATCTTTTCTCTTTTATGTGCAATTTAAATGTTCAGCTTCAAACTAAGTACTTAGCTTCCTAAATAAATATTTAGTTTGAAACTGTGACATTGATGAATTAATAAAAAACAAAATAACTTCTCAAAATAACCCAAATTACTGCTGTTAATTTTTCTATTGTGTAACTTTACAAACGGCTCTCCATAACAATAAGCATCCACTTTTTTTCTCAGACTCTCCAATCGATTCGTGTCTGGCTTGTATTTTCATTGTGGTTTCTGTTACCACAGAAATGCCATTGCTTACATTTCTGTTATGTCTGAGTTAGGCTTTTATATTTATTTGCATAAAATTGTGCAGCAAGTCAGATACAAGCCCTAAAGAATGTATGTGGTCATGATTCCAGACCCCCTGAGTCCCTACCAGATCCTAAACATTATCTTTTTCAGTCTGACTGAAAAAAGTTCTCCAATCCTGTCTCAGTCAGACTCTTCATTACTGTAAATGCTTCATCTTTAATAAATGATCCATTAACAGAACTCCAACCCTAAACATCTAACAAATGGAAACTCTGTTAACAAAGAATAGCAGATGGCTTCTCTCATTAGGAGCATTTCCACTGACCATATAATTGCATAATTTGATATTTTTAAATTAATGGAGACGTGGCAGTTAAAAAAAAAAAAAAACTCTCACTTTTTAATGAAAGGTTTTGAAGTGTTTTTTTGGTTTTGTTTTTTTTTGTTACCATACTGAAATTGATTTATTTTGCAAAACTGCACACTATTTTTTGCATCACATGAGTCATATGATCAACAACCGGATGTTGCCACTGGAAGAAACCACAAAGAAGTAGTTGGGGGATAATGGAGGAGCATGTTTTCCATTGGCTTATTGTGTGAAAAAACTTGTTCATATGTGATTTAAATTATGTTGTTTTTTAAATTGAAACACTGCAATTACAAACAATATTGGCAAAGTTTTGCACACATTTGTAGTGGAAGGGCAACAAAATGGCAGTAAAGAAAAAAATATTTACATAAAATGTAATGTATTAACTTTTATTGGCTCCTAGGATGTCTGTTGCTTGTATTTTAAAAAATCAAAAAGATTTATTCTAGTGGATGTGTTAATGTGGCCAATCCTAAATTATTTAACAAATATTAATGGTGATCTAAACAGTTATACGATTGAATGATTAATATTAACTGTGTAAATGTACAGACGTCAGGTCTGCTACTCTGACTTGTTAACATATTTTAGCAAACTTCGCAGCTAAGACACTGTGATCTGTAATGACAAGTGGAGTTTTGAAATTAATAAAATGAGAAAAAACAAAAAATGTGGACTAGTTTGACTTGTAGTTTTTAATACTGAATACTGAATCTTTTTCATGAAAGCCAATGTAGTCAGATATATCATTACGATCTCTAGAAATAATGCATGTTTGAAGAAAAAAAACATCATTAAGCCATTGTATTGAGCTCATGCTGGGTAACTTTTCTCATACTTGGAGCATAGATTCAGGTTATTGGTATAAAAGTGACTCACAGTGGCTGGTGTCCCTCTCTCATGGACATAACAAAGTGCAGATAAGGATTTGTCTCTGGCCAGTCAGCAACCAACCTATGGATAACAGAGTAGATTACTGGACCTGATTAATGAGCTGCCCTTTTGACGGTGCCATATATCCTTAGCTCCAGCTTGTGCCAATTTAGCCTCTGGCTGAGATGTATTGATTATGTGCACAATAGAGCTTTCACTGTCAGTCCTCACTGTATCAATGTATCTGACCACAACAAGGCAGAAATCAAGTAATTGATAATAAATTAGACGGTTGGATGATTCAGCTTTGGCCCCATCTGTTACACAGAGCAGCCAATGTGTCAGGAGTGGAGCACAACAGTCACAAAGGGATTGATTGCAAATTCAGCAGTGGATTAAATATTTTATGCTACCATTGGGGACGGTTGTATGTATGATGGGTTGCTGCTTGATTGAGCACATCAAAGTTTTTCTAGGTTAAAATAGTTCTAATGGAGCGATTGATGTAAAACTCACATCAGATGTTAGCAGCAACTCAAGCAATTTGCATGCAACCAGAAATAAGAGCAAATTAGTGCACAAAATATGTTTTGAGTGAAAAACTGAATTGAACACATGCTAAAAAAAATCATAGAAAGCCAAGGAACCAGTAGAAAACTTCCATTATTCAGAAATTTGTCCTGTTTAGCTAATTAAATAATAATTGATGTCCTGTGAAAAGGTTTGTCTTTACCAGACTATTGCAGAGTAATACAATTTTCTTACAAGGTAAGAGAACCATAATCTAAAAGTAGAAAGAACAGTATTTCATACCTTATAAGATTTCTAATAGAGGAGTAAAAAATAAATAAATAAATAAATAAAGTTGTCCAGAAGAAAAGGAGTCCATGCAGAGAGCTTCAGAAATACCTGGAAATCACAGGTAGCACTTTTTCCA